>NW_028281705.1:0-197500 GCF_059751285.1 Brachycentrus maculatus | reverse complement strand
TATTTGAATTTATGTCACGTTTGTGTAATGCAAAAGAATTGAAAATAAAGATAACAAAAATAATAATTACCCTTCTGATTCAATTTTGCTCCTGCTTCTATCAGGACCTTCATCACATCCAGGTGACCCCCTTGGACCGCATAAACCAGGGCTGTGCGACCTGTAACCGAGGCATACATCAGTGCAGTCAGATGTGTAAGCTGAGGATACACCAGGCACTCGGACCTGCATCCGGGGATGTGTAACAGTGCACTCACACTAGTAGCCGAAGACATACAACACTGCAGTCGGAGCTATAACCGAGGACATACATCAGTTGATAAAAGTATAGGTTACCCTTTGCGTCTGCTTGGTCCACGAGTGCCCCCGCTGCCAATAATATGTTGACTGCATCCAAGTTTCCCTCTTTGGCAGCTACCATCAGCGGAGAAATACCTGCTAAAGAGAATATACATATAAAACCTTCATCCGTTTCTAGTATTAGATCAGAAGATCCACTTTGTTCAGGAACGTGACTCCTCCTGAGACGTTGGCGCCCAGCTATCCTTCCATCTCTCTGGAGGTGTTCCGGGAAGGGGGTGACCCGGTGGCATCTCGTTATCCGCAATGCATGGGCTCCGTGATTGATCCAACCTTTTGAAACGGTCTCTCCATATGTTATTCTTTCTCTACTCCGTGTGATAGCCCTTTTTAATCACTTTGGCTAGAGATTTTACTATTTATTTCATCATACAAAGTTTCACATAAAACATTGCAACATACTAAATTTATTTTAAAAAAATGTTATGTGAGAAAATTGTGCATACAATCAAATACGCCATGGCCGAATGATGCGATCTATTTCTATCTGCCCACTTCCATTGTCAACTCATGAGTAGTAGTTTGGAGGGTTTAGTGACTTTAGAGATAGTGGAAGCAGGTTGTACAACTTGAGTGCATAATCATCAATGTTCCTTCGACCGAAAGAGGTATACGAGTAGGTATGTTACATTTTGTTTGATGTGTTACTGCGTTATGGATCTTTTAGTTCTATGTACATTATGTATACTATATAGTAAGAAACCGAGTGTTGTTTTATTGCTAACTTGACTAGAGATATCATCATCCACTCGGGTCACGATAAGATTCTACCGAGATGCTAATATGGAAGTCCGAGTACTACAGGGCTCACATTTACACCGGCTGGTTCCAGTGATAGCGGCGTGACATTGTCCATTCTATCTATGATAAATAAACGACTTCCGATGGAATACCATCCGATGGAATAATAATTTCGAGAAATAGAAATACTTTGTGTTCTGATCCACTCACATTTTTATTAACCAACTAGTTTCGGCAACAACCTGTTGCCCTCTTCAGGGTTTCAGTAATAAATGAAACAGGCAGGGCAACAGGTTGTTGCTGAAACTAGTTGGTTAATGAAAATGTGAATGGATCAGAACACAAAGTATTTTTATTTCTCGAAATAATATATCAATATGATCCACAAAGTTAATGCTTTCAATATTAATCAAAAAGACTTCTGGTGGATTTCATAATTTTTTATCCTCTTCCGTAGCGCGTCTTGGCTACCCCATTAGAGGTTACGGGTTCGATTCCCGAAGGGACACAACAGACAAGAGTAATGGTCCACTTAATATCCCTAGGACTGAAGCGCGGGGCTGATCACCTTACCACCTTCTTGTGATTAACGATCAATATAACAGTGCTTGAGCTTGATGAGGCGTGTTATTCTCTCTGCCTACCCGGCGGAGAAGCAGCGTGATGGTTGTTTACCTTTACCTCCCCCTTTTCCTGTTGCCCTATTAGGAGAAGTTGGGACAGAATGGCGGCTGCTCGTCGTCAGGGCCTGTTGTCCAGTTGTCTCCTTCTTCGGGGGCGCCTTGCGGTGTCCATATGCTCCACCTGGGGAGATTAACAGATTTATTGAAGTAAGTAACTTGTTACAGTAAAACCTCAAGGCGTAGGTAAATGTCCCCACTGTGATATAAAATTATAAAAAGTAAATAAAAAATACCAAAAAAACTGACTCCACAGATACAGTTTTGTCCGCAGAAACGTACTCCCGGACAGGTCAAACTAAGTTGATCACATCACAAGTGAAAATGTATCATTTTGAAAATTATCGTAGAAAACTAACTAACCATCACGCCGCCTCCTAGCGGCGGTAGGCAGACAGAATAGAACCCCACATCTTCTGTCTTGGCAAACAATCTTCGCATGTTCCGCATTCATGCATCTCCTCATACGTACCTACCCGCTTATTATTCCGACTCCTGACCTGACCACATTTGCACATATATATGATTAACTGTTCTCCCACTCTCACTTGATTCACATGCCCAAACCATCTCGACACACCTTCCTTAGTTGGCTGGGTAATGCTTATCTCAGCCTTGCACCCATTCCTCGTGTCTAACGAGAGATCACATTCCGACTGCATTCAGTCTTCTCTCATCCTTCTATGCTCCACTTCCATACATTACCGGGACAGTGCTGCTTAGCTTTCCCTGATGGGGTTTTATTTGATAATACTGAATTCAGGGCACCATTTACTCTCCTTTCTACAACTTATGTCTTTATCAATATTGAAGGATTTCATTAATTGATTCGGCAGTCACTTTGTGGTAAAATCTATTCATTGAATCCGATGTAGAGTATGATATTTGTCCATCATGTTTGTAATAGTGATGATTTAGTTTCTCGCACTTAACAACAAGACTCAGTACCCGTGTCTTGGCGGTGTTGCTGCAGGGTTTCCAGGGACGGGGCGGGGCCTGCTCGGGCAGTCAGGGCGTTCTCCAGGTCCTTAACTTTCTGCTCCAACTCGGTCGTCTTGCGTTCTGAGGATCAAACAGTAAGTCACTTTTCATCTCTCTTTGGAAAAGTTGGAAAGCTGTCTTCGTATAAGTCAATTTATTTATGAAGATTCTGAATCAGTACCCGTGTCTTGGCGGTGTTGCTGCAGAGTTTCGGCGTGTTCAGCTTGCACCCTTTCCAGGGACAGAGTGGAGCTACTGGGAGTGGCTAGGGCAGTCAGGGCGTCCTCCAGCTCCTTAACTTTCTGCTCCAACTCGGTCGTCTTGCGTTCTGAGGATCAAACAGTAAGTCACTTTTCATCTCTCGTCTGCAAGTTGGAAAGCTGTCTTCGTATAAGTCAATTTATTCATGAAGATTCTGAATCAGTACCCGTGTCTTGGCGGTGTTGCTGCAGAGTTTCGGCGTGTTCAGCTTGCACCCTTTCCAGGGACAGAGTGGAGCTACTGGGAGCGGCTAGGGCAGTTAGGGCGTCCTCCAGCTCCTTAACTTTCTTCTCCCATGGTGCAGTGTGTTGCAACACCTCCCGTTCTGAGGAACAAATAGTAAGTCGGTATAGTGGGATCGCCAGCCGAGCCTCCTGTTCGCAGTTTGCAGAGAAGTCTGTACGTAAGGAAGAGAAGATGGAAATGAGAAATATGGAACATACGTTGGATCGAAGCTCAAACTCTGCACATTTTTACGTCTCAACTTTCTACATTCATTTCAACAGGTCGGAAGAAGAAGAAGAATAGCACTAGATTTTCCATTCTTATAGAACTAGATTTTACATTCCTATAAAACTATACTCTGCCTCCGTAGTGCAATGGTCAGCACGGTTAGCTACCGTTTTGGAGGTCCCGAGTTCGACTCCCAGTTAAATAAATTTAAGTGATTTTTTCATTCTAATATTTATTCAATATTACCCAGGAGGTGCCTGAAGCGGTGGGCTAATCACTTTTCCTTCATGTGTAAACAACGCTGATCAAGTGTTTGATGCAGTGCCCTATGCACCATTGGTGTGCGGATAAGGGTTGGAAGAAGAAAAAGAATAGCACAAGATTCCACATGTCCACAGAACTACATTACACATTCTTTGCACGATACAACATTAGGTATATCCATAACACGTTCAGTCCAGCAGGTATTAGGAAGAGTCCTCTACTTATTTCCTGTAAAACGTCGCCTCATTTTCGGGAACGGTATTTACTTCTTATGTTTTATTTTGTAGCCGGCACACATCTACTAGTAAATATATTAGTCTAGATTCAAGTAGGTACTTGTTGTGGGTATACTTATGTGAAAGTGTATAGTTGGTAGGAAATGTTTACATTCCGCTGGTTGTGAATACATTTACTGGCTTATACTTACTGCCTATTTCCAACTCCAGACAAGCTACTACTTCCTTGCCACCATATCTTTTAGCCAGGTCGAGTGGTGTATCACCTAAAAACATTGAAAATTATAAAATAGTTTCACAAGAGCGGAGCTTGTACATTAAGCCTGGACACCCTCGGCATCTTGGTGCGGAATGAAGGTAGAAAGACAGAAATGACTTGTTCACTGGCAGACATTGAATCGTGTAAGTACATACATAACATAATGGGGGTAATATGAACAATGTGCATTATTCGGGCATTTTGAACCAGCGCTTACCGGAAACTGGATTTTTATGTTGGATTATTATACTCGTGTACCAATGTTCCCATCCGTGAATGTTTTCACTATATCCACACCTATCCGCTACGCAACAAAGCTAATATGAGGAAAGAAATTACAAGTCTAGACGTGTTTCTTGTGTGTGAAGTTGTGTGTGAAAAAAAATTTCCTCGATCCGACATAGATGGCTGTTGTGAACTCATCTGTCTGCGTCACGAGGTCGGCCGATATATCTGCGCGGGAGATTAAAATATAATAAATACCAAACTTAATTGGACTTCAAAGCACTTTTAAAAATATTCCCATTGTGATTCAATTGTTTTATTTCTCTCTTTCAAAATTTTCATTTTTGTACAAAAGTCAGTCGGTGACAATTTAATTTAAATCCTGATGATGGTATGATTATTCCGAAACCGGTAATAACGAATTAAATTCGTTTGAAAATGACATAACTAGGCGAAACGATTGTCACAAAATGACTTTTTTATTTGTTTTTCAACTGTAAAATGCAACTTAGTAGATTCAAATAATCAGTGCTTGATTTTAATATATAGACCTTTGATATATAATATATAAAAAGTCTTTATGCACCATTTGCAAATAAATCTATATTTCCGTTTCTGCTAGTTGGTGATGATTGATGTAACCTATACACCAGGGGTTCTCAATCTTTTTCACGCACTTACAAGTTTAGTATTTTGTTACGGTGCCCTACTTTAGTAAGCTATTGGGAATAGATATAGTGACTATATGCATATATATATGCATATATATATATATATATATATATATATATATATATATATATATATATATATATATATATATATATATATATATATATATATATATATATACATATTTATATACATATATATATATATATATATATATATATATATATATATATATATATATATATATATCTATATATATAAACATAGCGGTTTACATGTACAGTAAAAAATCTATAATCGATAATCATTCACAAAACTTAAGGCTTTTCCAGTTGGATTAGAATTTCCCCTAAGACCAGATGTGGGACCATCATGGGTAAATAATGTCAAAATGGCAATGCATTAGAATGTAGGTAAAATATAAATAAACCACTGTAATGGTATATTCAATACTTATTCTGAACGTTGAATTGCTCCATGTTTTCAGTATTAAATACTTAGGCATTGAATATTTTCAAGCTCCAAACTGCTGCTCAAAAATCATTGACGATTGAATCTGAAATATATTTGCCAGTTCCAAATGTTGGTGTAGTATCGCTTGTAGTCTTTTACAACAACTGAAGTCAAAGTTGCAACTCATAGGTCTGAAAAACCAAATCGTTTACACACACTTGTTGTAGCAGAAATTGTACAGTTTTTCTTTTGGACGATGAGGGTTCAGGGAATGATTTTAAACTCACTGATTCTGTAGTTTCCTGTAAATATTTATTCCATTTTCTTTTAGACAAAGGAGTTGTAACCTTTATTTGATAATCGATAGTTTTTCGATTTGTTTTTGAAGTTTGGCTGTTCTTTCTATGAATTTTTGAAGATTATTTTAAGTCAATAGTGCCTATCGTCATTTTGCTATCGTTTCTATGATCTGACCTCTAACAATCTTCTTTACTACGTCTTTGTTAGTAGCGGGTTTAGCTTATTTCTTGAATATTTTTGGCAGATATTTTGTGGCACGTTTTATAAAACTTTATAAAATAAAACTAGAACTTTGTTTTTAACCACATCCATTAGTGGTACTTTTCTCCAACTGGTTTCGACAAAAACCTCGTTGTCTTCTGGAATATATATGTACATGTCTATCCCTGAAGATAACAAAGTTCTTTTTGAAACCGGTTCGAGAAAAATTCCAAAATAAATGTGGCTATAAACCAAAATCTAGTATTATCTTATACAGGGTTTAGATGAACTCAATTCGGTTTTAATTAACGTAATATTGTATTAAAAATGACTTAAATCGTTCGTTAAGATTATTTTTAACCTAAATTATGAAATGTTTAAAATTCTAACTCGTTTTTTAAGTAAAGGGATCTAAAGAAAATTACGGACAGCGCAACCAATTCCTTAGAGGCCGAATACTGATGGATATAATGACTTACGAAAACAACGCTACCTATTTATAACAACGTAAAGTGCAACTTTTGCCATTATGTGCTTATTAAGTGAAGTATATTACATATCGTAACATTTAATTAGACTGTCTTTATTACTAAATTACGAAATGACAGCTGATAAAGCGCAAAAATGGCTTTTCCGAAAACTTTGAGCTCTGGTTGAGGGCCAAAAGTAGCATCGAATATTTAAAAAAATATTTTTCTCGTTATGTGCGATCCAAAATGCAACTTTTTAGACTGCTTTCATAGTTGAATTCGCAAAAAATGTCATCGGCCTATCCTAACCATGGTGTCCTGTATGTACATTGCGTGTGTTGGGCATATTACTACTGCTACTACTAGTTACACTTACCATCATTATCTTGCAGATCTACTGCAGCCTCTGCCTGCAGGAGTGCCCGTACTACCGGGAGGTGGCCCTCCCGTGCTGCCAGGTGTAGTGCTGTTCTCCCTGTAACGGAGGATGTACTGTATATACAGGGTGTACGGCCAGCGCGAGGCCATGTAGCAGGACCCCACTACCTATCCCAGTAACCTCCCCAGTGTGTTATAGTCACCAATAGTTTACATTTAATTATCTACTTCTTGGATAATTTATATAGCGCCGTTTTCGTACGAAATCACTGGAAGGGCTTATATGTACCCTACTTTACTTATGTAAATATTTTTATAGGAGTTATTTATTAAAATATTTTTTTACATCTCAACAAAGATGAAGAAGAATATGAAAGTCTGGGTATTCAAGGTGCCTTCGACCGACGTAGGCAGGTTTAAGTGATCACTTTAGACACTTTAAACACTTTATAATCACTAGAATTTTCACTAGTGACATCCATTGGTATGACGAAGAAGCTATTTTACTGAGCAGAAACTCTTGTATTTGTATGTGAGGTCCGAATCCTGGATTATAATTACATACAGGAGAAATGCCAGAAAATATCCTTTTCATTTTTATTATTTTATCTTTTTTTTTTATTCATTTAATATATTTACATTTTTATTTATAACATAATACATTTGAATCATTTATACATATGGAGAACTTTTATATTTCGATTCGCTGTGCCTCTCCATAAAAGAGTCTGCGCTCTTGTGCTTGGAGAGGGACTTACACTCGTGGTTTAATGTTATATAATAAAAGATATAATAGTTTTTTTTATAGTTTTTTTTTAAAGATTTAAATGTATAGAGCTTTAATTTTTTTCTTAAGGATTTTTATATCATCTATTTTTTTATTTCTTTAGGGAGTTTATTGAAATGTTTGATTGCCAAATATTTGAAGTTTTGCTGAAATTGCTTGGTGTTGCATTTTGGAGTAGAAAAATCGTTTGAGAATCTCGATGATAAATTTTTTGTTAGATTTAAATAGTTGTCACCCTTTAGTATTTGAAAAACTGCGGTTTTTTTATAAATGGATTCTATATTTGGGACTAATTTTTTTGGAAATATTTTTTTTTTTTTCAAGATGACTTCAATTATGGTTTTCTGTACTATTTTCACTGAGTTCAGTATGTTGTTGTACGAGCCTCCCCATGCAATAATGCCATACTGCAGTAGTGAGTGAGCGATAGCGTAGTAAACTCTCTTCAGGTTGTCGATGGTTAGTATGTTTCGGATTCTAATGAATCATTTTATCTTATAATTGGACTTCGTGAATATATATAATAATAAAATAATTCGGGAGACTGTTAATATTAGAAAATGCTTAGTTAATTTCATTTTTAACGTTTTTTAAATTCCTATTTAATTTAGAAACTGTGACAGTTACTGGATTATTCACCGTATGGATGATACCAATAAACATGATAAATGTCTTATCTTATGACATGGCATCTGTCGTTTTATACGAAATAAGGCGTATATCTGAGCATCCCAGGGCTTACGACCTGGCATTTGGCTGACTTAAGTGATCACTTTACGTATGTGCATTTATACCCCTTCATGGTGTAGGCCTCGTGGCCTGTTTTTAAGAGGGATTAGCCTCCAGCGAAGTAGATTCCCAGCTGTGAATCCATCTCTATGGTGGTCTGAACGCGACTCGTCTACCTTGGGGTTGGCCGTGCGATGCAAAAAAGTGCCAAATGATGTTTTTACCACATATAACTAACTTAAAAAAGTTAACTTACCACATATATAATATTTACCACATATATAATATTTTATACACATCGGAATCATCCTACGTCTCCGGATCGACTTTGAAATAATAATGTTTTTTGGTTTTTTTTTGTAACAAGGTAAAAAATAAAAAATAAATTCATTAAAGATAAAAAAAACTCTAGTCTTTAGTAAACTCAAATAATCAGTGCTTTTTTAGCATTTAATATATAAAAGTATATTTGCAAATAAATGTATATTTCCGTTTCTGCTAGTTAGTGATGATTCATGTAACCTATATACCATGGTGTCCTGTATGTACATTGCGTGTGTTGGGCATATTACTACTGCTACTACTAGTTACACTTACCGAGCTTAATTAGCAGATCTACTGGAGCCCCCTCCTGCAGGAGTGCCCGTACTACCGGGAGGTGGCCCCGCCATACTGCACGGTGTAGTGCAGTGCTCCCTGTAACGGAGGATGTACTGTATATACAGGGTGTACGGCCAGCGCGAGGCCATGTAGCAGGACCCCACTACCTATCCCAGTAACCTTTCCAGCATGTTATGGTCACCAATAGTTTACAATTTATTTATTTATTGTTTCGGCATTAACTTTGTGGTAAGACATGTGACATCCGAACTAAAATATAAAATATAAAATTGTTCTATAAGTAAGGAGAGGGGAAAATTAGGGGGAGGGGGTTAGTCAAGGGGCGGAGAATGAAAACAAAGGAAAAATGGAAAGCAAAGGTGAATAATTTTGAAACAATATATTATTTAATAAATTATTATTAGAATTTAGGTTTTTTCGGATTTCTAAATTTTCAAGATAATTCATAATTTGGCCTTTATATGGAACAAGGTGTATTCTATATTCCTTATTTATAGAACAATTTTATATTTTATATTTTAGTTACTATACAGACCTGAATGATGGAAGTTTAACTTCCGAAACATGTAGTCTATAATAAAACTCAAGTGGTAAAAAGCTAGTAGTTTCTTTAAACATAGTTTACATTTAAGTATCTATTTCGTGGATAATTTATATGAAATCATTGGAAGGGCATAAGTAAATACTTATTCTTCACATCATTTCATTAAATTTATTTATGAATTATTTTTTTCTGTTTTTTTTTAACGTTTTGAAAAAAATGAATCTGAATTTTAATATAATAAAAAAATTCACTCTGCATAAGGTCTCTACCTCGTCAGCAAGAATGTTTGTAATTTCAGATTGAAACCCTGCTGGAATAAAAATTGTACTTTGTGTATACTGTTCAATGACTGAGATATACGGTGGAACATTTGTAGGAAAACGTTTAAAGAACACGCAATGAACACATTTATCATTACATAAAATTATTAAATATAACCTAATTTTGTTCAAATATAATTGAAATGTCCACAAAGTACACCTCCGCAGTGTAGTGATCAGCGCGTTTGGCTACCCTGCTGGAGGACCCGGGTTCGATTCCCAGGGGGGTCAAAATAAATATTGGTGATTTTCACACTCATATTTATTTGAGTAAATAAATATTAATTTAAATTGGACTACAAAGCACTTTTAAAGACATTCACATTGCGATTCAATTGTCTTATTTCTCTCTTTCAAAATTTTCATTTTTTGTACAAAAATCAGACCGTAACAATGTCACAAAATCACTTTTTTATGTGTTTTTCAACTATAAAATGCAACTAAGTAGTTCAAATAATCAGTGCTTGTTTTAACATTTAATATATAAAAGGTCCTAATGCGCCGTTTGCAAATAAATGTATATTTCCGTTTCTGCTAGTTAGTAATGATTCATGTAACCTATATACCATGGTGTCCTGTATGTACATTGCGTGTGTTGGCCATATTACTACTGCTACTACTAGTTACACTTACCGAGCTTAGTTTGCAGATCTACTGGAGCCCCCTCCTGCAGGAGTGCCCGTACTACCGGGAGGTGGCCCCACCTTGCTGCATGGTGTAGTGCAGTCCACCCTGTAACGGAGGATGTACTGTATATACAGGGTGTACGGCCAGCGCGAGGCCATGTAGCAGGACCCCACTACCTATCCCAGTAACCTCCCCAGTATGTTTTAGTCACCAATAGTTTACATTTAATTATTCACATTTAATTATCTATTTCTTGTATAATTTATATAGCGCCGTTTTCGTACGAAATACTCGAAGGGCATAAGTTAATACTTATTGTTCACATCATTTCATAAAATATATCCATCAATAGGTTTTTTTAGTATTTTTTTAACGTTTTGAAAAAATTGATCTGAATTATAATATAATAATAAGATTTTCATTCTGCATAAGTTCTCTACCCGTCAGCAAGAATGTTTGTTAATTTCGAAACGGAAAACGTTAAAAAAACACGCAAAGAACACATTTATTACAACATACATATATTATACTCAGATATTATAACGTTGTATACAATCATCAAAGCAATTTTCGAAAGCCCTGAATTGCCAAAACTGATATCATTCTATGTACCGCCACGGCCTAGTAGACCATCTACTTTATTCTGCTGTCCAAATGCTCGGACGGTAGCTCGCTTTAATACTCCTATACTAAGATTCCCAAATACTAGTAATGAATATGCCACCAATATACATTTCTACAATATATCGCTTCATAAATGTAAATCGGCAATAACTGACTTATTCCTAGCCCATAGAATGTCACGTTTTGATTGAAAACTTAGTTTATTTATGTTTTTGTTTACTTTCAGCATAATATTTTATTTTTATAGCATATATATATTTTTTTTTTTTTATAACATGAAAGTAGTTGAAGACAACTTGATGAATCGATTCGTCCAATTGATATATTCTTTCATTCTTATTATGTAAATGGTACAATAGTACCGTATATATCAAAAATTAAAAAAATAAATAAAATTATTAAATAAACCCTTATTTTGTTTAAATGAAATTGAAAAGTTCGTTAAGTACACCTCCGTAGTGTAGTGGTCAGCGCGTTTGGCTACCCTGCTGGAGGTTTCGGGTTCGGTTCCCAGGGGTTCAAAATAAGTATTGGTGATTTTCACTCTCATATTTATTTAATATCACCCTGGACTGGTACAAGAAGCGCGGGGCTGATCACCTCATCTTCTAACATTAAAAAAATGCTTCCAGTATTCGAAGCATTGCACGATAGTAAATAAATAAAACATAGTACAAAAATATCACAAAACACCGTGTTATACAATCACTTGTTAGTTAATTATAATACCCTTCTCGTTCCACACAGTTAATAAATATAATAATTATGAAAAAAGTTTATGATAATTTAGATCGCCTAAACTGATTGAACATACTGAACGATACTGAGACCACGCGCCGAGCACGAGCCGACCGGAAGTATTCACGATAAAGTTGACACTAAATAAAAATAATTTTGATATTTTATGACAATAAATCAAAGAGAACTAATTCATCTATGCCTCAAACCAAATTTAAGTGCAAAAAATTATCCATAGGTGTTGATATAAGTACGTAAAGTTGAAAAACGACTATGCATGCGATCTGCAGTCAACGGTACCTTTATAAAAAACGACAATAGATGCGATCCGCAGCTTACGGGTTAATTCTTGGAACTATCAAACCTTCGTCGTGTGTAAATCGTGTAACATGGTTGTGTACTAAAGGATTTCGATATTTTTGTCTAGTTTGTTGTTCAACGATGATACTCATCCACAATATTCCACGTACCGGCAGTAATTTTGAATGTTTATATTTCAAGGTGGATTGTCCCTTTGCTTATATATATGACTGGGCACAATTTTTTTGACTATGGAATATTGCAGATTTTGAACCATTTTTAAATTTGTTTTCGTCGAATGTCCCCAAGACTTTATTCCATATCTTAATATGGATTCTACTAAAGAACAATTGAATCTATTCTCAAAGGTAGACAGTAATATTCGCCCACTTGTATATCATATCGCTTTACTAACATCACCTTTTATTGCTACATTCCTCGGTTAACTAGTTCAATAATCTTGGAATATCTTACCATCCCAATCTGTGCAGTTTACGTTTATATTATGTTGTTTAAGGAGAGTGTTGACCTTCGCCACGTCTCCCTTTTCTGCTGCGTTCAGTAAATCTTTTCCGGACATCTGTGAAATAATATCATTTAATTATAATATAATACAGCCATTCTATCATAAAGTTCAACATACATTAGTAACAAAATACAAATAGAGAAAAAAATCCAAATAACTCCATATTGAAAAAAAAACTAGGCCCTAAAATGGATGTGAATTTATTCAGAAACGATAAAGAGATGACCCCAAAACATTAAAATTCACTTAAATTTTCCTTTAATTTCTGTAATTCGTAATAAGGAGATCATGTTTTATCTGAATCCAGAATCAAACTCTTCGGATGTTCTCGAACAATAGGTACAAATAGATATTGTAATAGGTAGCACAGGCAGAATATTGACTTACCGTTTTGTGGTTGTGGGTCTAGTGGTCCTGGCGGTCTTGGTGGTCCTGGTGGTCCTGCTATGAGCGAATAACGCCCAAAGTGGTATTTTATACTCGACGCGTTATCTCGGAGAATGCTATCTCCCTGACTAAGACAGGGCCGGACGACACCGGAAACCCAAATATCCAACCAAATGCGCATTCACAATTCTTTAGCGGACTAATATTCTCCTGGTAGCTGCCGATGATGTTACAGCAAACTCGGACAGTGGCGTCACGTTATACTCACCTACAAATGTAGAAGATTCCGAGAATTCGTATTCCACACCTACGCGGGCAGCATTACAGAGAGTCGGCTGTATAGTCTCCTTGCACTGGCATTCTGAGTGAGCGCTTTTACAATACTCACTACGCCTAGTTCAGTCTCTAAAACTTGCCAGTCAGTTTGAAGTTTACTGTCGAGAGATGGCTTTCCATCGTCGTGAAAAATAAATGGTTAGCAGGCACATAAATGTGTGGCGGATGATGTTTCTTTAAATGTTATACATACTATTTGAGAAATAAAATAACATTTCACATGCTCAAAAGTACATACATAAGATTCCCGGAGAATAATTAGAATCGCTTATATTGAGACGGTGTTGGGGAAAGAAAAACGTGAGAGTACTATTAAAGGGAGTAAGAATCAAGAATGGAGTAAAATATACGATAGACGCTAGCTCACCTCATCTGGTCACCCCGAATACCACACTTTATTAGTAAAAATAAAAATTGAATATTTTGTCGACAAGAGGCAGCCAGTTACATTGGGTGTAGGCTCATTTCGGGCTCAATAGTCCATATCGGCTACGCGCGTATTTTATTACGTGTTGGCGAATTTCTCCGCTGATAATCGGTTCAGTGTGACTGCGACTTGGAGATGATATCAATTACGATCAGCGTGATCTCATGCATAGGGAGAATGTAGAAAGGCGTTATATGAGTGGTGAAATAAATATTTTTTACGAGAGTGGTGTTCTCTTGTGGCTCCGTTCGTTGCGACTTGACCCACAGAAATTCTCTCCTTTGTTTGGAGAGCTCAGACACAGCAAAGGTATAACAGGAGGGAATGTATCGTCCCTAAATAAATGGGTCGGAGCATCTAGAACGAGGGACCCCCGCAAACGGTATTCCTGTTATCGGGTCAACTCTTTTTACATAATTGTCGGCACATGCTCAGGCCGCGGGAGATGGGAGTCTACTACCAAACCCAAATATTACGTCACAGTTTGTGCTCCAGGCGATCATTCCCGATATTTACATCCTGGGAAACGTTTCCTTCCAAAAAGAAGGTTTACTTACATCACTGTCGACCTATTAACCTTTCCCGTACTGATCATCCAAAATCACACTTGATCCGAAGCGGGGTACCAAAAGACCTCGATTCATACATTATTGTATGAAAATCGTAGTACGCAGCTCGCAACTCGCCGCCAGCCGAGTCACATATTATATACGGGAAGCGGATAGACCATGATCGGGAAGGTACGGGGGTTCTGCAAGGAGCGCAGGAATGGTGAAGGGCATTGTAGAAAATTGGGAATAAAGTGAGCGCTGCGGTTCTGGAATTGGTGCAGACGGTCGGTAAGGTATTGCGCGTTAGTCCAGATAGCGTCTTATCACTTTACAGCAGAATAATTCGAAAGATTAAGATAAACTTGTTTTTTTAAAGGTTTAATAAATTAATGCGAAGATAAGATAGTGAATAAGAATTTGATACTAATCTTGGAAAAGAAGAGTAATCAATCAATCAGCACTTAACGTCATTAATGCATAATCTATTTATAAATAATATATTTTTACAACATTTAGGGTGTTCAAATATTTGTTCACAAATATGTTTTTGGCAAAAATTAATAAAATAACTCCTTAGCAGAGATAATCTAGATTTGAGAAGAAGAATTTGGACACACTGTTGCGAATAAAATAACTGGTAAAATTTTGAGCTAAAAATGAAAAGGGCATTTTCTAGCGTTTCTCGGGTAAGTAAATATAATCCAGGATTCGGACCTCACATACAGATGAAAGAGTTTCTGCTTAATAAAAAGCTTCTCTCATCTCACCGTAGATGTTTCCAGTGAAATTCAAGTTAATTTTTAAAAAATCAAACAGTTTGCTTCAAAATTAATCAATAAAATAGAAGTTCCAAGAATTTGAGTAGTGTGGTTGTCAATCACGGGTGGAATGGTGAATGTTACACGAGTAACACTATTTTAACTATACATGGGTATGTAACAAAATTTTGAAAAAATTGAGAATTTATTGTTTAATAAAATAAGGTCAAATTGTCTACTACCATTGGTCGGTGAACTCCATTTTCTAAAAATAAATAAATAACCGTATTTTTGTAAGTGAAACTTCTTAGGCAGCGATTCAATGAACGATAATTAAAAGTGAAATGTGAAGTATAGTAGGCACATTACGTTACATGAGAGAGAAAAAAGATAAAGTAGAGAGAAGGAAAAAGAGAACTATACATTCCGACGCCACGGGAGTGGAGCAAATGTGGTCGACGTAGCTCGGCTGAGGTTGTGTAAGTAGTATTTATGTGCGTGTCCTGTGATTGTTTGATTTATACGGACATATAAAGATCGAATCACGGACATATATCTCATATTTTGGTATCACAAACCATTAATATCTGTATTACTAATTGAAGCGCCACTAAATGACCTAGTAAATATGAAATAAACAGGATAATAAATTTATCTTATTCTTTATTTTTTTTTATGAAGTTTCACTTCTATCACGTGTACGGTGCAGCACGCTCAATAAAAAAAAATGTTTCGTTTACGAGTAATTAGTTCGGTGCGAAAAAGCACAAACGGTGTTTTTTCGACAGACAATCTGGATAACATACTCGTAATATTGGAACGTTTTTATTAGTGTCATTTGAAATAATTACTGCTGAGGCGCCATATGTTGTACCTACCTATATACCTAAATATATATATTATATATATATACATATATGTATATATATATATATATATATATATATATATATATATATATATATATATATATATATATATATATATATATATATATATATATATATATATATATATATATATATATATATATATATGTGTGTTAAAATACCTGGGTACCTACCTATACATTTTATTAAGTACTTACATATAATACCTATATAAAACAGATCTACCACCAGATGTCGCATGCGTCGCACTGAATAAAACAAAAGACATCAGATAGAAAAAATAAAATATTCTGAACTTTCAGAATCAGATAGATAGATAGAAAAATATTATAAAGATAAATTACGAATAAACTTTAATTATTAACTTTAATTACAAAGCAACACATTGTTTTTTTTTTATTATTATACACCCACTTTACATATTATTTACACCCAATTTACAAAGAAAAATATTACCACGTTATAAAACGACAATAAAAGTTTATTCTTAATTAATAGTGTCATTTGAAATAATACGATGCCGGTCGTAAGCCCTGTAAATGCCCAGGCTTCCATATTCTTCTTCGTCTGTGTTGAGTGTAATAAAAAATAAATATAAAACAAAAATGTAATATATTTTTATGTTGGGCGAAACACGCTGTATTTTTAAAATGTCAACCCCTTGGCTACCGGGACTGTTGGGGTCACCATGCTGAAAATAATAAAATAAGCTTAAATAATTCAAAAGTGAAATGTTTGTCGGATAATTATGCTCACCTGTGCCATTATTTTATGTTCGCCTAAACATCTCTCGGAGTTTGGTTAGCTAAATGTATGCATTGTTATACAGAATCGCTAACAAGTAAACGCTACTAACAAGCACTGCACAAACAACTCCGACCTAATTGACGGCATTCGGTGTTGAAAGAAATAGAGTAGGGGTGCGAGTAATAAACAAATTATTTGTATCTTTGCATACTTGTATCAATTCATTTGTTTGTTTGTTTGTGTTTGGTTGGTTGAAAGATATTTCTGTTCAGCAATAAGCCCGCCAATGTACTTATTTCTTTTCAGTTCGTAAAGTTTAAGTAAATGAATGACGTAGTGTTGTATTTATATTTTAAATCAAACACTTGTATAATACCCTTAATTGAGTATTGTTGCATTACACACGACTGGTATAAAAAAAACAGATGTTTTCATCAACAGATGGTTACAAAAACTAACGAACAGAAAAATGTTCAGTTATACACGTGGGGTGGGCGGGGTTATAACTAGAAGGGGCGGGGCTTAGTTAAATGGGAACATGGACAATAATGGTGATGTATTTTGGAAAAGCATATTATTCTTTGTCCTTAGTTTTTGACTCCAAAAGTGTCGGTAGGCAAAGGGTAATACGCGCTCTTATCGTGACGTTATCAGTTGACATCAGGTGATGGGGCAGCCATTTTTAAATGGAATTTGCTCTAGTCCTACGTGTTGATTTTTCCAAACGATATTTCCTAATCTGGTTCCATTATAAAAATAATCTCTTGTCATTAAATGATAAATGTGTTATCAATGTTCAAACAGCGACTTTAATAAAGGTGGCGCAAAATTAATCACCATATCGGAAGATGTTAAAATTTTGGCAAACGGCGTTGTACGACAATCATATTTGGCGTTTGTAAACTAGACAGTTGCAGTATATAAACAGATTCAAGGTAGCGCAAAATTAATCACACGAATTTTTTGTATTACCTTTTTTTCAAGTAAAAAAACAAAATCGAATAATCAAAATCTTTATTTGGATCATAACAATTTTTCCTGTCAAGTAGCTTCCACTAGTGTTGATCAATTTGTTTGTATACTGCAGCTGTCTAGGTCACAAATGTCAAATATGATTGACGTATGACGCAACTTGCAAAAATTATAACATCTTCCGATAGGGTGGTTAATTTTGCGCCACCCTGTATGTGTGCTGGCACACCCGTGCTGATTTTAACCTTTATTATTTTATTGGATTAAAAAAACTATCTGGCAACGCTCATGGAACAAGCATAGGTCCACTCTCGTCGGAATCTCAAAAGCTACTGCCGCTCTGCCCGCTAGCTAGCGAGAGAACGATGAGCTTCGAGTTCCCCACGCTTGCACAGTGCAAGTATGCAAAGGCGAGATGCGAATATAGTGTCGCGGTTCCTGCACACTCTTCACGCGCTGTTTATATATAATACTTCAGATGTACCCGATAAATTCTGATGATTATTAATATTATTTGTTTTTAAATGAATGCGTAAATATGTTATGATGGAATACCTAAAATCTCAGCCTTGTATTTACTGTATTTATAGAGATATTATGGTTGTTAGAAGCAATGTGTACTAGGTACACAACACGGGAAGGGAGGGGTAAATGTTGGAGCTAGAATGATCCATTTGAAAAGTAGATCAGAAAGCTGCTGTCGATGCTGTGCTTCTTACCGATAGATTACCACTTAATGCTGGGGTTTGTTTTTTTTAATATTTAAAAAAAACACCAGTTTTATTATTTAAATGTTTTATTCAGAGTTCATCCACGACTCAAATAAAATGTAATACATGTGCGGCTGAGCCGAGGTCGAACACGCGCTAGCGCATGTCCGACCTCGGCTTGATAATGTCTTAATAAGAGGAAACGCGTCATGTTATCATATATCGCTCACTCCTTTCAAGAAGGTCATAAATCGAAATTTGTCAATTTTCAGTTGTGCATGTTTTCAGAATGCCCAGAAAATGTACTATATCCTAGCAAAAGAGGCATATTTCAAACTTAATATTTACCCGCTACAGGGCAGAAAGTGTTGTTTTTGCATTTTGAAGAAAAGCCATTGTTTAATTATTTTTTTTAAATATACTAAATATTTTTCAAATGGACCTTTACCTAAAAAGATCAAAAAAAAAAAAAAAAAGTAAAAAGTAAAAAGTAAAAAGTTCAAAAAGTGGCTTGATATTTATTTTTAAAACATTGTGTTATATTTTAAATCTTTAAAAACGTTCTCCTGAAAAATCAAGTTTTTTGATTTATGACGTTCTTGAAAGGAGTGAGCGATATGTGTAAACAAAAGTAGAATTCAATCCAATAATCGTGTCTAATTTTGGGTATAAGTATTACCCAACAGGGATTATATTTTCTCAATATTATCAATATTTAAAACGTAATTTTCTTTTGTGTCATCGCCCGTAACCGGCGTCGGTTACAGTCATAATAAAATATTTATAGTGATTTTAAAACAAAGCAACATTTTAATTATAAAGTAAAAAAAATAAAACAACATTTCAAACATTAAATTATTTATTATTAAAAATTAAATAAAAATTGTTCTATAACAGCTAGCCGCAAGGAATGGGCCGAAACAAGTTGTCCGAGGCGTTGACTCTCAAAACCGGCTTGCTCCACTTTCAAATCGGCAGTTACAAAAGTCGAAAATTCTGAATTTTAGAATCTGTTAACACTTGATTCCACGTTTCCGACGCAATCCCTGCCAGAGTTGCTAACATACATCGACGGATCGCAGAATCGTCCATCAATTACTACCTATTATTGACATCTCAACATAGATGAAGAAGAATATGGAAGTCTGGGCATTTACGGGGCTCGCGACCATCATAGTGATCACTTTACACACGTGTAACATTCACCAATTCTACCCACGATTGACAACCACACTACTCAAATTCTCGTAAATTATACATGATCCAATTTTGAAACTTTATGATGGTCGTAAGCCCTGTAAATGCCCAGATAGAATTGTATAGCTATTTAAGGACCGTCAGTCCATTTAATCTTCACATTCGTTTGAAAATGCCATAACTAGGCGAAACAGTTGTCGCAATATGAATTTTTATGTGTTTTTTGTTAATAAAATACAACTTAGTAGACTCTAATAATCTGTGTTTGATATAACAATTAGTACATGAATTAAAATGCAGTTCTAAAAATTAAACGTCAAATCAATAAATTCCATATTCATCTTCATATATGTTGAGATGTAAAATAACTCCTATACATGGAGATAATCCAGATTTGTGAACAAGTATTTGCAACATTTTGAGTGTGTTCAAATGCTTGTTCACAAAATCTGGATTATCTCCAATTACAGGAGTTATTTTCACATAATTTTTTAGCGTCTCATCAAAGATGAAGAAGAATATGGATGTTTGGGCATTTACGGGGCTGACGAATAGTCTGGTTCACCAATTCTACCCATTATTGACAACCACACTACTCAAATTCTCGGAAGTTCAATATATATGAACCAATTTAGAAACCTTGTTCTTGAATCACTAGAACTTCACTAGAGACATCTATTGGTGAGATCACTTAAACCAGCCTATGACGGTCGTCAGCCCCGTAAGTGCCCAGACTTCCATATTCTTCTCCATCTTTGATGAGATGATGAGAAAGTGTGTTAGTTAGTTTAGTTGGTTGCTATGCGGAGCTGGCCGGGTTCGGGCGTGGCGGCCTCGCGGGTGCACGCCGTGACTGCCGTAGCTGGCCGCGCCGGCTCCCGTCACTTGGCGACGCCCACCAGGGCCGGCCGCACGCACCGCTCCTGCAGCTTGTAGCCTACCTTGCTGACCACGACCACCGTGCCGGGCTCCGCGCCTTGCACCTCCTGCCGAAGCAACAACAGCGGTGCAGTGGATGGCGTGTCTCGTTCGTGTAAGTTAGGAGGTGGATTGTTGGCTGATGTATCAACTGTCCTTCGTGTGTTAACGATCAAGATGACACTGCGTATAATGCAGTGTGAATTCCTCTCCAAGAACATGTCTAACATACATCGTTATTCTCAAACTCCACCTCCTAATCTACTGTAACTGCAGACAGTTGGTAGAATTCCATATTGAATTGGTTGAAGGTTTATTGGATTGAATTCTACATTTATTTTTTTTCATTTCATTCAAACCCTTTTCCGCACCCCAATGGTGCATAGGGCGCTGCATTATATAAACAGTGTTATCTTGATCGTTAACACGAATCCGCTTCAGGGTAATATTGAATACATATCAGAGTGAAAAGATCACTTGTGTTTATTTGACCCCCCCTGGGAATGGAACCCGGGACCTCCAGAATGGTAGCCGAGCGTGGTGACTATTACACTACGGAGGCGGACAATGCTCAAGTAGTAAAAAACGAGTGAACTAACTAACTAACCATCATGCCGCTTCTCCGCAGACTTAGGCAGAGGAATAGAACGCCATACACCACTCTGGCTTTGCAAACATTCTTCGCCTCTTCCACACTCACGCATCTCCTCATACATACCCGACGATTATTTCGACCCCTGACCCGGCCGCTTTCAAGTATTTGACATACCTGGTTGTGCCAGGTTTTTCTCGGTCTTCCTCTGCTTCTTTTTCCAACTACATTTGCCTCATAAATTTGTTTAACCGTTCTTTCCTCACTCGTTCGTTCTACGTGTCCGAACCATCTCAACACACCTTTCTTAATTTTGTCGATAATGCTTATCTCAGCTTTGCATTCCTTCCTTATTTCACTATTCGCACATCTATCATACATCGTTTTGTCGCCCATTCTTCTGAGAGATCGCATTTCGTCTGCATTCAGTCTGCTTTCATCCTTCTTTTGCCAGCTCCACGTTTCACTTCCATACATTAGAGTTGGAACCAGGACTCCGTTTTTGCGATAACCTATAAATAAATAAGCGTTATACAGTGAAACCTCTACCTAGCATTTTTAAAGGGACCTATTAAAATAAACTACGAATGCGGGAAAACAATGAATGCGGGATTAAGAGGTCAATACGCAAGTAGATACGACCGAGTAAAGATACCGTCCTCCCAATCTGCATAACCATTCGTAGGCTAAAATCCTAAGAAGAATACATGTTTCAGATGCAAATATATTTATTTAAAAAAAAATACAAACCTGAATAGATTTTAAAAAATACTTTTGTTTTTTAACTGTTTTATTTTCGTAAGCCAATAGTGTATTTTCGGCTTTGCCAATAGTATTTTTTTCAGCGTCGGTTATTGAATGTGCGTTGTAGAAAGTTTTCTTTCAAAGAGTGTGCACGCTTCTGGAGATGCAGGTACAGGCAGCGGCTCCTTTTCATCAATATCGACCTCTCCTGGTATCGGTTACACGAGCTTTCCATAGTTTCTATCCCATACGTTGCCGTTGAATGTAAGAAAATTGGAAATAATGTAAAAAAAAACAGACAAAATGTATCGAATATGCAGCTTAATTCGAACGATAAATGCGGTGAATGGTGATAGAGAAACGATCGATGCAGTTCACTTTAGTATGAAATTAAGTCGGGATAGAAGAAATAAACGACACGTCCGGGAAAACGATTATTCGAGGAACGATAGACAGAGGTTTCGCTGTATTCGTAATTAGCATTTCTGCATACCTGGACGAATAGGGCTTCATGCAGGTTGGGGTCGAACTTCTCCTTGAGCGGGTTCACCACCTCCAAGCCGTGCCGGCGGAACACCTGGCCGAGCTGGGCCTCCGTGAGGGTGAGGCCGTCCAGCAAGCTCTTGAGATGCGCGTTCCCCTCTGAAATCTGATGACAACAAGATGCAATGGGCTTTCGCCAGACGGCGGGAATATCTAATTTAACGTACTCAGCCGATAAAGGATTGTGCAAGGCTCGCGCGGCGTTTATAGCGGCCGATATAATCACATTTTCACCGTCGGGTACAATACAATATATCCTAAATTAAACGAGGTTTATTGGATTTGAATTCTACATTTATGTACGTATATGTTAATACTTCTAGAAAGTTTGGTGCTAGACTTACAGTCTTGTATTTATTTAGATTGGCAGTGACAGGTATATTGAAAGCTTTTAAATGAAAATTCACAGTAAAATCGGGATACAATTTTATATCGTTTCACATTTTCAATAAACTAGCAAATTAGTCCAAAAAAAATCCTTTCAGGAAGCCTAGATGATTCTGTATCGGATCTGGGCAGCTGGACCGCTTTCAAAAAATATGTTAATACGTGACGCGTTTCGTCTTATTAAGACATTATCAAACACTCTAGAGTGTTTGATAATGCCTTAAGAAGACGAAACGCGTTACGTATTAACATATACATAAATAAATGTAGAATACCAATCCAATAAACCTTGTTCAATTTTGGATATATTACCCAACAATTCAATATGCAATTCTACCAACTGTCTGCAGTTACAATAAATATCACTTTCACTCACCATTTTCTTTTGCAAAATAAGCCTTCGTAAAAACGCCGTTCTCGTAAGTTGGTAACAAATGACGTTACAGAAACGATGGACTTATTTTAACATTGCTAAATTATTGGCGGCTCTAATTGTTGATGGCTATGGTATTTTCGCCACTTGAATTTTACTCGCAAAAGCCCTCCGGGCACTTATGTGAGTAAAATAAATTAAATAAATAAATGAATTGCTGGCTAATATCCTAAATTAAACACGGTTTATTTGGTTGAACTCTACACCTATTTATGTATATGTTAATACGTGACGCGTTTCCTCTTCTTAGGACATTATCAAACACGCGTTTGATTAAGACACAACGCGTCACTTATTAAAATATACATATATAAATGTAGAATTCAATCCAATAAATCTTGTTTAATTTTGGATATGTTACCCAACAAACCACCTCCTAGCTCGAATGAAACACGCCATCCACTCACCAATTAGAATAGTGTGTTTGATAATGTCCTGAGAAGAGGAAAGGCGTCGCGTATTAACATATACATAAATAAATGTAGAATTCAACCAAATAAACCGTGTTTAATTTTGGATATATTACCCGACAGCTGGATACGGAATTGTACCAACTGTCTGCAGTTACCACGGATAAAATAAACGAACGATGGGAGCTCCGACCTGATCCTTGGGCACGCAGGTGGTCGCGATGGCCAGCGTGTCCGCCACGGCCAGCAGGTCCTTGCAGAAGCCCTGGATGCTGAACACCTTGGCGTCCTCCACCTGCCGGGCCATCCGCTTCCTCAAGTTCTCCCCGTCGGCGAGCGCCCGCTTGTACTTGTCCTGCAAGCCGACCAGGGCTGGGTTACCGCCAGACTACTTGCTCTCCACACGCTGTACGGTGCAGATTAGTCGGTATGCCGCGGAGTCTACTTATTTATTTATTTCGTAGACATATCGTAGTCATACAGGAGAAAAAAGCCTGTTCATTGACTATTTGATATCTTACTAGCTTAATACATATTGCCCTGAAAACATCCCAAAGGATTTCAAACTTGGAGGTATAATATATTGACTTGTTAGATACATATCGTAGTCATACAGGAGAAAGTGAAATAGTGCATTTTTTACAAAAGCGTGATCATTGACTATTTGATATCTTACTAGCTTAATATTGCCCTGAAAATATCCCAAAGGATTTCAAACTTGGAGGTATAGTATATTGACTTGTTAGATACATATCGTAGTCATACAGGAGAAAGTGAAATAGTGCATTTTTTACAAAAGCGTGATCATTGACTATTTGATATCTTACTAGCTTAATACATATTGCCCTGAAAACATCCCAAAGGATTTCAAACTTGGAGGTATAATATATTGACTTGTTAGATACATATCGTAGTCATACAGGAGAAAGTGAACTAGTGCATTTTTTACAAAAACGTGATCATTGACTATGTGATATCTTACTAGCTTAATATTGCCCTGAAAATATCCCAAAGGATTTCAAACTTGGAAGTATAATATATTGACTTGTTAAAAATGACTAACTGCATTGGTGTTTATTTTGTTGCCGAGCAAAAGTGACTTAAATGGCCCTCCTGAACATTTTACATTTTGTCAGTTGGTCACTTTCTCCTGTTTTTACTATATGTATTACGGCTCTTTAGGCATGGCCTGTGTTGAGCCAAAGTACTAACATTTTATTTTTTAATAGATTTATATTATCCACTGACACTTGGTGATGGAATTGCATTTTAACACACTGTGTACGGTGTGCACATATTTGTGCGTTTCAGAAACCTTGTGTGGTGGCGGGGTGCACATTTTTGTGCATTTCGGCTACCTTCAATTTAGTATACAAAAAACACGTCATAAACTTCTAATCTCTTGGCCTTTTTGCTTTTGTTGTGTAGTGGATAGATGTCGTTGTATAAAAAATAATACTGATATTTACTGGTTCAAAACATGGCTAATGGTCGTGATCTGTTTCGAAGAAAATGTTACAAATTAACTTTAAACAATGGATACAGACAAATAAAATACAAAGATCATTGTCCTTTACTTAAGTCGGCAGTTGGTACTTACAAAGCAATAAACGCGTGTGGGGAAAGCCCGTAAATCATTTTTTATTGGCAGATTTAGAGTTTTCGGCGGTTGTTAAACTGTGTTGTTATTTTCTAATATTTGATTAGTGTTTTTAACATGTTTTTTTACTTTTGTGATTTGTGGACTAACGTGATTTTATTTTGAGACGTTAGAGACCATTTAACCGTTTTTGTATTGTTTTCGAGTTCAACCTCAAGTTCAAAATATGAAGTTCACTGACATATTTTATATTTCCGGACAGCTGTCTAATGTCGCCCGCCTCAAGATACAGTTTTATCGAAACATTGCCGTAACTAATGTGTTAATATATTATTAGATTGAAACCAATATTTTTGGCTTTTTTACTTTATTTTTATTTGACCAGCGACCGGGTTTGGTGGTTGCCGACATTCGTCATTACCGACGTTAATGTCTTGTCGATAAGAAATGACTGCCGGGAAATTTACATTTCCGAGAACTTCGGAAGGAGCCGTCAACCAGCAGTTCCTGATACTTCGTTACATAATTTAAATTCATTAACAAAAAAATGCAAATCTATTATAACTTTATATAAAATCGTGCTCTCAATACAAAAAAAACCTTTATAAAACATATTATTAAAATCATAAACCATATATCCCTAGGTGGAGCATACGGAGTCCGCAAACTGTCTCCCGGCTTTTCTGTTTGCCTCCTCCCAAGTCAGGAATGCATCCCGAAGTTCTGACGAGAACTGCCGACGAATTGTCAGCAGTGGTCGGGAGCCTGATGCCCTGTAAAGGAGGCGAGCTTGATGGCGGCTCTCGGGAGGCATGCGGAGTGCACGGCCAAGCGGACTGAATCGCCTTTTCTCGACGACAGTTGTGACCGAGATTTGCTTGATCAATATCATACAATACTTAAATTCACTCAAATTAAATTAATTTCTCAACAAAATTATATCAAATCATGGTTATCAACTCCTGCCTTATTTTATATATAACATAACAGTTTGTATAGCCTCCCACCAGTCTGATGATGCCGGTAACGACGAAACCCGGTCGCTGGTCAAATAAAAATAAAGCGGAAAAGCTAAAAATATTGGTTTCAATCTATTAATATATTTTATTTTTTATTATTATTTGATTGTTATTTTTTTTTAATTATTAGATTATATACATTACATACAATAATAATTTACAGTATAAAGGTTTTACAATAAAATAATTACACCTGGACTTTAATCAAATCACTTTCTACCTTGTCCCTTCCAATGAGAATCACTCAAATTTACTAACCGGATCCACGCGGCTCGCATAACCGTATGTGTTTTCACAAAACATTCCCCGTACGCGGCTGACATAAGCGTATGTGTCTTTACTTTGCTCCAAGTTTCCAACCTCAGTTCAACTTGGAGGGATTTTTTCATGGTGTGGAACTTTGGATAAAATAATACGTCAATCCTCGGCCTTATGACATCTGTTGAAATATCTGACTAATAATTTGTAACATCCGAGGATAAATAAAAGAACAGATCCCTGATTTTTCTTGCGGTCGGTGATTAGTCCGTGCCATAATCATGCCCTATATCTGTCTCACTCTCGACGCTACGCATCGCCAGTGGGTAAGAGTGACACACGATGCGTGCTTTGATTTATTTAAGTTACAATCTTATTTGTTTATATTACGATATATTTCAAGAATAATGTGACACACGTGTATTATAGAGTACCAAAAAGGCACAATGAATCCCATTGAACGTTTTTGTTTCGGAAAATAAATCGTTTCTTAACTAAATACATGATAAAAGTAATCATTTGAAAAACGGCGAAATACCGCCGCGCACGGGCGTCTCTCAGGAACAAAGTTAACGCGGTTAAAAGGTTAAATGAGTTAAGCAATACAAAAAATAATCAGAAAACTTGTCAGTTCGTCTGTTACTCTTCACTTCTTTGGTCCATCGTCTTCACTACTCGACGCCATTATAAGGCTCTTGAAATAGTCAGGATAGTGAAATATATCCATATGTGGGATATGATACGAACTACGCACGGTGAATTGTTCCTTTGGTGGTTTTATGTACACTTGAAGAAAAAATATGCGAAAGGCTCCGCGGGCCGCAAGTGCTGGCAGGGGTTGTGGGCGTCTGTGTACCGGCCAACGACGAGTCTGAATCGGATCTAGCTGACGAATTGAACTTTTTTTTTTCTTTCTTTTAGATGGTAATTGCATTTATTATCTACCTTGCATATTATGTACAAAGTTTATAGATCATTTAGTGGATTTGTGTTTCTTCTAGCTAATTAAATATGTTTTTATTTGAATCTGTGTTGGGAACAGGAGGGATAATCTAGTGTGGGCCAGTCGGGAACTTGTCAGCATTTGCTCATTGCTGGGAGGAAACCACGTTGCACTCCTCAGGAGAAGGCGGACTGCCGACTGTCCTCAGCAGGCCTCCCGTTCCACTAGAAGAGAGTTCGGCATTTTGTGTCCTAGCTTGGTTTATGTTACCAATGTCCTTCACTAGTTTTATCATGTATGATTCATTCAATTCAAACCCTTATCCGCACCCTATGGTGCATAGGGCACTGCATCATATAAACGCAGTTTTATCTTAATCATTAACACATGAAGGAAAGGTGATCAGCCCTCCGCTTCAGGTACCAGTCCAGGGTAATATTGAATAAATATTACAGTGAAAAAATCACTAATATTTATTTGACCCCCCCTGGGAGTCGAACCCGGAACCTCCAGTATGGTAGTCGAGCGTGCTGACCATTGCACTACGAAGGCGGGCTGTGTGATGTAAGATACTACCTAATTACTAACCTATGACTAATTGAAATAAACACTAATCCCTTTCACTGCCTACACCGGGGTACTTCTAGAAAATTTGGCGATGGACTTACAGCCTTGTATTTATTTAGATTGGCAGTGACAGGTATATTGAAAGCTTTTAAATGTAAATTCACAGTAAAATCGGGATACGATTATATATCGTTTCACATTTTCAATAAATTAGCAAATAAGTTTAAAAAAAAATGCTTAGCAAGAGCAGATCTGTCAGGAAGCCTAGATGCTTCTGTATCAGGTCTGGGCATGCGGTGGGACAGCTCTCAATAGCCCTTTGCTTACCAATCTCTCATAAAAATGACATGGTTGCACAACGTACGAGCGAGGAGAGAACGGTTAAACAGATTTATGAGGTGAATGTAGTCGGAAAAAGAAGCAGAGGAAGACAGGGGAAAACTTGAGAGACTAGAAGGAATGTGTATTTGATAACGCATTTTTATCGATTGTTGCGCGGTATGATGGATAATCCTGAAATTATCCGGAGCATCGGTCTGTATGTTCCCGATAGTTACCTAAGACAGCGTCGGCATAGATTGTTTCACATTCCTATACACAGGACTAACCTGCCGATGGTTATGCCTGTAGGAAGAGCTACCGCTATGTTGAACAATATCACATTGGATATTGATCTGTTTCATGTGTCCTAAGGAGTTTTCCGAAGCGGGATTCTTCTACACCTTTAAGTCTTCTTGCTTACTTTTAATATATACGCCTGGAATATTGTTTGTTATGTATATATTATTTTTTTGTTGAATAAATTGAAATTGAACTTGGCACGATCAGGTAAGTCAAATACTCGAAATCGGCCGGGTCAGGAGTCGAGTAATAATCGGCGGGTATGTAATATGAGGAGATGCGTGAACGTGGAAGAGGCGAAGAGTGTTTGCAAAGACAAAGTGGTGTGGCGTTCTATTATCTCTGCAGGGAAGCGGCGTGATGGTTAGCTAGTTTGTTAGTTAGTTTAAGGAGAGCGTTGACCTCGAATTCTTTGGATTTTTCCTTGTATTCTTCCAGGTCCTTATTTAACGATTCAATTTCTGGTTGGCATCTTTTGGCATCTTCCATTTCGCCTTCCGCCTTCTCTTTCACCTCCTCGGAAGCAAAACGTCGTATGGAGAGCACGGAGCGAGAACTCCCAACTGGCGGACTCCTAAAATCAAGTTATAGACAAACAAAAAGTATAAAATTTAAAATAATAAAAATGAAAATGGTATTTTCTGGCATTTCTCGTGTGTGTGTGATTAATATTATTTTTTGACATCTTATCAAAGAAGAATATGGAAGTATAGGCATTCACGGGGCTGACGACCGTCATAGGCTGGTTTAAGTGATCACTTTACACGCGCGTAACATTCACCAATTCTACCCATAATGGACAATCACACTACTCAAATTCTTGGAAGTTCTATATATATGAACCAATTTAGAAACCTTGTTCTTGAATCAGTAGAACTTCACTAGAGACATCTATTGGTGAGATGTAAAGAAGCTCTTTACTAAGCAGAAACTCTTATATTAGTATGTGAGGTCCGAATCCTGGATTATAATCACACACATGAGAAACGCCAGAAAATACCATTTTCATTTTTATTACTTAAGCTTATAATTTGACCAGACAATTTATTTATAACATTTTGAGTGTGTCCAAATACTTGTTCACAAAATCTGGATTATCTCCAATTACAGGAGTTATTTTCACATTATTTTTGACATAAAATAAATTATCTGGTCAAATTATAAGCTTAAATAATAAAAATGAAAATGGTATTTTCTGGCGTTTCTCATGTGTGTGATTATAATCCAGGATTCGGACGTCGCATACAAATAAAAGAGTTTCTGCTCAGTAAAAAGCTTCTTTTCATCTCACCAATAGATGTCTCTAGTGAAGTCCTAGTGATTCAATAATAATGTTTCAAATTGTTTCACATATATATATATAGAACTTCCAAGAATTTGAGTAGTGTGGTTGTCAATAATGGGTAGAATTAGTGAATGTTACACGTGTGTAAAGCGATCACTAAACCAGCCTATGACGGTCGTCAGCCCCGTAAATGCCCAGACTTCAATATTCTTCTTCATCTTTGATGAGATGTCAAAAAATAATATTAAAAAAAAAATTATTTACAATATTCTATTATTTAAAAACAATCAATTTATTTTCTTTTTTGACATCTCATCAAAGATGAAGAAGAATATGGAAGTCTGGGCATTTACGGGGCTGACGACCGTCATAGGCTGGTTTAAGTGATTCCTTTACACACGTGTAACATTCACCAATTCTATCCATTATTTACAACCACACTACTCAAATTCTTGGAAGTTCTATATATATGGTATATGAACCAATTTCAAAACGTTCTTGAATCACTAGAACTTCACTAGAGACATCTATTGGTAAGCTCCATAAATGCCCAGACTTCCATATTCTTCTTCATCTTTGTTGAGATGTCAAAAAATAAGATGAAAAATAACTCCTGTAATTGCAGATAATCCAGATTTTGTGAACAAGTATTTGGACACACTCAAAATGTTGTAAATAAATTTATTATTATATTTTATTTATTGTTTCTGCATTTAATTTGCGGTAAGTCTTATTAAGACATTATAAAACACTAAGGGTGTTTGAAAATGTCTTAACAAGAGGAAACACGTCACATATTATCATATATCGCTCACTCCTTTCAAGAACGTCATAAATCAAAAATCATCAATTTTTAGTTGTGCATGTTTTTGGAATGCCCAGAAAATGTACTATATCCCAGCAAAAGCGGCATATTTTTAACTTAATATTTACCCGCTACAGGGCAGAAAGTGTTGTTTTTGAATTTTGAAGAAAAGATATTGTTTAATATATTTTTTAAATATACTGAACATTTTTCAAATGGAGAAAAAACCTTCAGGTTTTACCTAAAAAGATCTGTTGCACAGTAAAAAGTTCAATAAGTGGATTGATATTTATTTTTAATATATTGTGTTATATTTTTAAACTTTAAAAACGTTCTCCTGAAAAATATAGTTTTTTGATTTATGACGTTCTTGAAAGGAGTGAGCGATATATGTAAATAAAAGTAGAATTCAAGCCAATAAGCGTGTTTAATTTTGAATATATCACCCGATAATTCAATATGGAACTCTACCAACTGTCTGCAGTTACAATAAATAATATCGCTCACTCCTTTCAACTACGTTTTTTATAAAAAATTGACAATTTTCAGTTGTTTTCGGAATGCCCAGAAAATGTACTATATCCCAGCAAAAGCGGCATATTTTTAACTTAATATTTACCCGCTACAGGGCAGAAAGTGTTGCTTTTGCATTTTGAAGAAATGGTATTGTTTAATTATTTTTTTAAATATACTAGTGACTTGATATTTCAGGAGATCGTTTTTAATGTTTAAAAATATAATAAAATGTATTAAAAATAAATATCAAGCCACTTATTGAACTTTTTACTGTGCAACAGACTTTTTTAGTTAAAACCTGAATGTTTTTTCTCTTTTTAAAAAATATTTAGTATATTTAAAAAAAAAATTAAACAATACCTTTTCTTAAAAATGCAAAAACAACACTTTCTGCCCTGTAGCGGGTAAACATTAAGTTTAAAATATGCCGCTTTCGCCGGGATATAGTACATTTTCTGGGCATTCCGTAAACATGCACAGCTGAAAATTGTCGATTTTTGATAAATGACGTTGTTGAAAGGAGTGATCTAGGGCCTCCGTCACAACAGATCGGTCTGTTTCATCATTCGCAATTTGAGGTTAGGTTGCGCAACTCGGGCTCACCTGACCAGAGCGGGGTGGCTGTATCTCGCGGAAGCCTCGCAGAGGGCCTTGGCTGTTCTCATCAACCGCGGGATCTTCAAACTGGCCATATTATTCACGATTTGTTTATTTTCTCGATAAAGCAGTACACAGCGCCTACCCAGGAAAGTCACTTTATGTCATAGACGAAATATGAAATTGCATTAGTCAGCCGTCAACTAGTGATTGGCATACCTGATTTGTTATCTTTTTATCTGAAGTACCTACCCTAATAAAAAAAATATATTTAATTCTTTTATTTATTCGTAGGTATTTTTTTTGTTAAATACCTTACATCTAAGTGACTCTGAAATCTAGATACGATTAACGCAACACCGCTTATCATGACCCTACTCAGGCCTCAACTTTTTATGTTTTAAAGCCTTTACCTACTCGTGAGTGGGTTTACTCTTTATGTTTAAAGTAACTATAATTTCATGTAGTTCATGAGTGAAAATTCTAGGCAAAAACATATGCAATGCCCTTTGCACCATTTGGGTGCGGATAAGGGTTTGAAGAATTGTTAAAATAATGCTTCTCAAAAAATCAAATGTTTTTGGGTAAGTACTTTATATGCTTATCGTTATTTTACATGCCCAACCCTAAAAAATAGGGTATTTTCCACACTAGCATCACCAAATCAGACATCCGTCATCAGTCGACAAAAACTGTGATTTGACGTCTGTCGCACACTAGAGATTCATCGAATCTTCAATCACCGCAAAACTAACTGCCTTTTTCTTTAAATTTTGACTTTATCTAAACACCATGGGCGACTCGCTCGACTCGGAGCCCGCCCCGGAGGCCGAGCCCGCGGCGGTCGTGGAGTTTTCGGACTTCGCCGGCTACCTGCGCCGCGCGGCGACCGTGCTGCTGCCCGAGGATGACCGCGTCCCGCCGGCGCTGGACGCGGCGCTGGAGGACAAGCACAACCAGGAGTGCATCCGCAAGTTCCTGTCGGATCCGACCGTCAGCTGCCTGTACATCCAGCGGTCTTCGTCCAAGGGTAACGGCCATGTTTATTGTCGCGATGTGAATATCGCCGATTGCGCAGTCTGGATTTGAATATCGTCGAACGCCCCGGGTGAATATCGCCGATTTCGCTGTCTATATCGTCGATTTCGCAGTCCGAATATGGATGATGCGTCAGACATACGAAATTAAATAATTTTACAGATGGCGCTACTTAATTTGCATAATTATGTGTCGGGTTGTGGTCCCGTGGTTAGTGTCGCGGACTCTCGAGTCAGAGTTTCTCGGTTCGAACCCACTCTACCGCAATTTGATACCTATTTCAAATAATGAGCCGCTTAGGCTCACAGAAATAGTAAGAAATTTAAATATTTGTGTAAATAATAATTAAAAAATATAAAATCCTTTGGGATTTTTTTCAGGGCAATATTAAGCTAGTAAGGAGGAGTGTTCGCGCAGGAACAATGCTGACCTTATTTTTCTGTATAAAATTTTAAATAACTATGTAGATTGCCCAGAACTTTTATCACTCATCAATTTTAGAGTCCCGGGAGCACAGACCAGATACAAAAACTTATTTAAAATCCTTAAAATGCGCACCAAGTCCTACCAAAATTCATTTTTAAATGGAGCCTGCCATATCGCTCACTCCTTTCAAGAACGTCATAAATCAAAAATCGACAATTTTCAGTTGAGCATGTTTTTGGAATGCCCAGAAAATGTACTATATCCCAGAAAAGGCGACATATTTTTAACTTAATATTTACCCGCTACAGGGCAGAAAGTGTTGTTTTTGCATTTTGAAGAAAAGTTATTGTTTAATTATTTCTTTAAATATACTAAATATGTTTCAAATGGAGAAAAACCTTCAAGTTTTACCTAAAAAGATCTGTTGCACAGTAAAAAGTTCAATAAGTGGCTTGATATTTATTTTTAATAGATTGTATTATATTTTTAAACTTTAAAAACGTTCTCCTGAAAAATCAAGTTTTTCAATTTATGACGTTCTTGAAAGGAGTGAGCGATATGTGCACTGAAATGCCTAATGAAATAGGCATCTATAATGTTTCTTTTAATACGTTTAAAAGTAATATTGTAGATGACTATTTGACCAACATTTTGAGTGTGTCCAAATACTTGTTCACAAAATCTGGATTATCTCCAATTACAGGAGTTATATTCATATTATTTTTTGACATCTCATCAAAGATGAAGAAGAATATGGAAGTCTGAGCATTTACGGGGCTGACGACCGTCATAGGCTGGTTTAAGTGATCACTTTACACACGTGTAACATGTTTCTCATGTGTGTGAATGTAATCCAGGATTCGGATCTCACATACTAATATAAGAGTTTCCGCTTAGTAAAAAAGCTTCTTTACATCTCACCAATAGATGTCTCTAGTGAAGTTCTATTGATTCAAGAACAAGGTTTCTAAATTGTTTCATATATATAGAACTTCCGAGAATTTGAGTAGTGTGGTTGTCAATAATGGGTAGAATTGGTGAATGTTACACAGTGTAAAGCGATCACTTAAACCAGCCTATGACGGTTGTCAGCCCCGTAAATGCCCAGACTTCCATATTCTTCTTCATCTATTTGACCAGTTGATAAAGAAATGTTCCATATAGTTATACTTTTATGACAGTTTATTTAAATTGTTTTATTTTTAGATTACTTGGGTGCAAACCTATAATTGGAAATTTTATTTTTTTGTATTTTATCACATCATGTTATTTTCGCTGAAATATTCTGTTGGTTTTCCAATAATGTGTTGAGATGGTTTGGACATGTGGAGCGTATGAGTGAAGAAAGAACGGTTAAACAAATTTATGAGGCGAATGTAGTTGGAAACAGAAGCAGAGGACGACCGTGGAAAACTTGGCACAATCAGGTTTGTCAAATACTTGAAAGCGGCCGGGTCAGGAGTCGTAATAATCGTCGGGTATGTATGAGGAGATGCATGAATGTAGAAGAGGCAAAGAATGTTTGCAAAGACCGAGTGGTTTGGCGTTCGATTCTCTCTGCCTACCCCTGCGGGGAAGCGGCGTGATGGTTAGTTAGTTTTTTTTTTTTAGTTTTCCAACAAAAAAAAAAAAAAAAAAATATATACATAAATATATATATATATATATATATATATATATATATATATATATATATATATATATATATATATATATATATATATATATATATATATAGATATATATATGTATAATGAGTCATGTGTGATATTTGTATCGCCTCTGGCAGAGGACGAGCCGGAGGAGGAGGCGGGCGCGGCGCTGTACCACATCTCCAACGAGGTGCAGTTCCTCTCGGCGCGCATGTCGGCGCTGGCGTGCGTGAAGCGCGGCGCGGCCGTGGAGGCGGACAAGCCCGTGCACGCGCAGCTGCGGCTGCTGGCCTTCGGGGAGGGCTCGCCCTACGAGACGCTGCACGCGCTCGTCAGCAAGGCCATGGCGCCCTACTTCAAGAGCTACGTCAAGGAGAGCGGCCGCGCCGACAGGTACGCACTGCTCTTCTCTCGCAACGCTCCACCCACCGCGATATATGTGGTCGAGGGATCTTGCATCTCTTATGTCACAGCGACCATATTAGGTCTATTACAGCTCACTGCCAAGACCTACGTGAGTCATGTAACTCGCGACCTGTCTTGGTGGTAGGAGCTTCGCCTTCTCGGAGTCCAGTAGAGGTCCTCCGAGGATGTGACTTTGTTTGTGAGCGAGTGCGTCACAATTGTAAAGAATGTGGATTGGCGTTATTTAATTTAGTTACATTTTTAAGTACAACATAAGAAACTAACTAACGTGTGTTAACGAAAAAGGTAACACTGCTTTTATATGATGCAGTGCCCTATGCACCATTGGGGTGCGGATAAGAGTTTGAAGAAGAAGAAGAAGAATGTAAGAGACATTCAAGAGATGTCAAAAATAATATGAAATAAATAAAGATGTGTGTGTGTGTGTGTGGCAGGGACGGCGACAAGATGGCGCCCAGCGTGGAGAAGAAGATGGCGGAGCTGGAGATGGGGCTGCTGCACCTGCAGCAGAACATCGACATCCCCGAGATCTCGCTGCCCGTGCACGCCACCGTGGCCGCCGTGCTCAAGCGCTGCGCCGAGGAGGCCCGCAAGCCGCGCGTGGCCGACTTCGGCGAGCGCGCCGAGGACTCCAGCTTCCTCAACCAGCTGCAGAACGGCGTCAACCGCTGGATCAAGGAGATCCAGAAGGTGAGGCCTCTCTCTGCCCGCCAGGTGCTAGGTGCTAGGTGGGCCACTATCCCCCTGGCTAGGTGCTAGGTGTGCCACTCTCTCCCTGGCTAGATGCTAGGTGTGCCCATTCTGGCTTATTCCACTCTCTCCCTGGATCAAGGAGATGCAGAAGATGAGGCCTCTCTCTCTGTGCCTTCTAGATGCTAGGTGTGCCCATCCCGGCTCATCTTACTCTCCCGCACATCCGTATCTCGCAGATACAAGGAGATACAGAAGGTTAAAAAAAATAATATTTTTTTTAGATGGGATTTGCATTTATTATTACTAGAAGAGGGTTTGACAATTTTCACTAGTGACATCTATTGGTGAGACGAAGAAGCTTTTTTACTGAGCAGAAACTCTTGTATTAGTATGTGAGGTCCGAATCCCGGATTATAATCACATACATGAGTCACGCCAGAAAATGTCCTTTACTTCTTCTTTTTTTAGGCTTTGCGGCCTGTTTTTAAGATGGATTATCCTCCTGCGACGTCGATTCCCAGCTATCCACATCTCTTTGGTGGTCTGCCCGGGAGCCGTCTACCACGGGGTCGGCCGTACAGTGCGACGTGGGGAAGTCTGGATGGTTCCATTCTCCTCACGCGCGCGTACCATTGTCTCCTTTGTTGCCTTCCCCGCCTAACGACGCCTTCCATCTCGCATATTTCCCTGATCCTGGCGTTTCTTATTCTATCTCGAAGACTCTTGTCTGATATGCTTCTTAGAGTCTTCATTTCCGACACTAAGCGCGTTTTTTGTGGCAGCGGTGGCCGCTCCACTTTCGATTCCATACGTCACGACGGGTCGGACGCAAGTCCGCCTAGCTTCAAATGTAAATTTTAAAATGAAAAATAGTTTAACAACATTTTGAGTGTGTCCAAATACTCGTTCACAAAATCTGGATTATCTCCGATTGCTGGAGTTATTTTCATATTATTTTTTGACATCTCATCCATATTCCTCTTCATCTTTGATGAGGTGTCAAAAAATAATATGAAAATATCTCCTGTAATTTCAATAATGGGTAGAATCGGTGAATGTTACACGCGTGTTAAGTGGTCACTTGAACCAGCCTACGACGGCTGTCAGCCCCGTAAATGCCCCGACTTCCTTATCCTTCTTCATCTTTGATGAGGAAGACGATGCTCTACTTTCCTTGTTATGTCAATTCAATTTAATTCAATTCAATTCAATTCAATTCATTCAATAATTCAATAATAAATATATATATTACAAACTTACATTTAAGGCGTATACATTGAAAAAAACAAATTAAAAAGTAAGCAAGAAGACTCTTGATAAATGTGTAGAAGAATCCCGCTTCGGAAGATTCCTTCGGACACATGGAACAGATCAATATCCAATGTGATATTGTTCAACATAGCGTTAGCTCTTCCTACAGGCATAACCATCCGCAGGTTGGTCCTGTGCATAATAATAAAACCCTTATCCGCACCCCAATGGTGCATAGGGCACTGTGTCATATAAACGCAGTGTTATCTTGATCGTTTTTACACATGAAGGAAAGGTGATCAGCCCTCCGCTTCAGGCACCAGTCCATGGTAATATTGAATAGATATTACAGTGAAAAAGTCACTTATATTTATTTTACCCCCCTTGGGAATCGAACCCGGGACCTCCAGAACGGTAGCCGAGCGTGCTGACCATTACACAACGGAGGCGGACAAAGAATATGAATAGAATAAGAATATTCCTGTGTATAGGAATGTGAAAAAATCTATGCCGACGTTGTCTGAGGTAACTATCGGGAACATACAGACCGATGCTCCGGATAATTTCAGGATAATGTCCTTTACATTTTATTATTTCAGCTTGTGATTTGGACGGATAATTGAATTGTTTGCTTGATGCCGCAGGTGACGAAGTTGGACCGCGACCCTTCCAACGGCACGGCCCTGCAGGAGATCTCCTTCTGGCTGAACCTCGAGCGCGCCCTGCACCGGATCCAGGAGAAGCGGGAGAGTGTCGAGGTACGCGCCTCGCAATCTATTCCGGGTGTCAAAATCCAACTCTCGCATTTAACAATATATTATAAATACATATCGCTCGCTTTACCTTTTCTTAATAATTAACCGGATCCACGCGGCTCGCATAACCGTATGTGTTTTAACAATTCATGCCCCATACGCGGCTGACATAAGCGTATGTGTTTTTACATTGCTCCAAGTTTCCAACCTCAGTTCAACTTAGAGGGATTTTTTCATGGTGTGGAACTTTGGATAAAATAATACGTCAATCCTCGGCCTTATGACATCTGTTGAAATATCTGACTAATAATTTGTAACATCACAAGGATAAATAAAACAACAGATCCCTGATTTTTCTTGCGGTCGGTAATTAGTCCGCGCCATAATCATGCCCCATAATCATGCGCCATATCTGTCCCACTCTGACGCTACGCATCGCCAGCGGGTAAGAGTGACACACGATGCGCGCTTTGATTTATTTATGTTACGATCTAATTTGTTTATATTACGATATATTTCAAGAATAATGTGACACACGTGTATTATAGAGTACCAAAAAGGCACAATGAATCCCATTGAACGTTTTTGTTTAGGAAAATAAATCGTTTCTTAACTAAATACATGATAAAAGTAATCATTTAAAAAACGGCGAAATACGGCCGCGTACGGGCGTCTCTCAGGAACAAAGTTAACGCGGTTAAAAGGTTAATATTGTATGTTAAAAAATAAACTTTTTCTTATAATAATATATGTTAAACCCTTATCCGCACCCCAATGGTGCATAGGGCACTGCGTCATATAAACACAGTGTTATCTTGATCGTTTTTGCACGAAGGAAAGGTGATCAGCCCTCCGCTTCAGGTACCAGTCCAGGGTAATATTGAGTAAATATATCAGTGAAAAAATCACTTTTATTTATTTTACCCCCCTTGGGAATCGAACCCGGGACCTACAGAACGGTAGCCGAGCGCGCTGACCATTACACTACGGGGGCGGACAAAATCTAATCTAATAATGGATAAATATTTTATTGTTTCTTATTGAAATGGTTTATTTTAAGCTCATCAATATATTATCAGTACATATTGTCCGCCTCCGTGGTGTAATGGTCAGTGTGTATAGCTATCGTGCTGGACGTCCCGGGTTCGATTCTCAAGGGAGGTTGAAAATAAATATTAGTGATTTTACACTTATATTCATTTAATATTACCCCGGACTGGTTCCTGCAGCGCAAGAGTGATCACCTTGCCTTCGTGTAAGTAATGATTAAGATAACACTGCGTCAATTCGACGTGGTGCCCTATGCACCATTGGGTGCGGATAAGGGTTATAAGTAAGTAAAAACATATCGCTCACTCCTTTCAAGAACGTCATAAATCAAAAATTGACAATTTTCTGTTGTTTTCGGAATGCCCAGAAAATGTACTATATCCCAGCAAAAGAGGCATATTTTAAACTTAATATTTACCCGCTACAGGGCAGAAAGTGTTGCATTTTGAAGAAAAGGTATTGTTTAATTATTTTTTTTAAATATACTTAATATTTTTCAAATGGAGAAAAAACCTACAGGTTTTACCTAAAAATATCTGTTGCACAATAAAAAGTTCAAAAAGTGGCTTTATATTTATTTTTAATGTATTGTGTTATATTTTTAAACGTTAAAAACGTTCTCCTGAAAAATCAAGTTTTTTGATTTATGACGTTCTTGAAAGGAGTGAGCGATATATAAAAATATATAATATTAACACAAAAGCGTGGCCTGTGTGCGGGCATACATTATATTTTAGGTTATAGTAAAGGGCACTGGCAAGAATACAATAGGTATCAGAAATAAAATGAGATTAAAAGTGCTAATATAAATTATAAATATCTGATTTTAACAGAAAACAAAATTCGTTTGAAAATGCCATAACTAGGCGGAAAAATCGTCACAATATTCATTTTTATGTGTTTTTTAAACATATACAAAAATGGACTTAACATAGACTCAAAAATTTGTGGTTGATTTATATATTAATACATAAATTAAAAGGGAGTTCTGCAAATTAAACGCCAAATTTAAAAATAAATATTTTACTATATTGACCGATTCGACACTGTAATTACCCTTGGCAATCCCTCCTCTACACTTGTTCTACCTCCACACCGATTCGACACTGTAATCACCCCTGGCAATCCCTCCTCTACACTTGTTCTACCTCCACACGGATTTGACACTGTAATCACCCCTGGCAATCTTTCCTCTACACTTGTTCTACCTGTACACGGATTCGACACTGTAATCACCCCTGGCAATCCCTCCTCTACACTTGTTCTACCTCTACACCGATTCGACACTGTAATCACCCCTGGCAATCTTTCTTCTACACTCGTTCTACCTCCACACCGATTGGACACTGTAATCACCCCTGGAAATCCTCTGCACTTGTGCAATGCTCGTCGTGTCGGCAGGTGGCCCTGACGCTGGAGATCCTGAAGTACGGGAAGCGCTTCCACGCGACGGTCTCCTTCGACACGGACACGGGGCTCAAGCAGGCGCTCGCCCTCGTGTCCGACTACAACCCGCTCATGAAGGACTTCCCCATCAACGACCTGCTGAGCGCCACCGAGCTGGACAGGATCCGGTGAGTGGGGGGAGACCCCTCTCCGTACACACTTACTCACTTTACTTATAACCCTTATCCGCACCCCATGGTGCATAGGGCACTGCATCGAATTGACGCATTGCTATCTTGATCATTACTTACACAAAGGCAAGGTGATCACTCTTGCGCTTCAGGAACCAGTCCAGGGTAATATTAAATAAATATTACAGTGTAAAATTGCTAATATTTATTTTCACCCCCCCTGGGAATCGAACCCGGAACCTCCAGCACGGTAGATAAACACACTGACCATTACACCACGGAGGCGGACACTACTTCTTCCATACGCACTACTTCTTAACTAATACCTCAAATTTCCTAAGTAGATTCTTCTTCTTCTTTTTCTTTCCATGTTCGCTCCCTAGGTGGAGCATATGGCCGACAATCTTTTTCATTTGTGCATCTCCTCATTCCCCATCTCACATGTTAAAACTATTACCCAAGTACCTAGAATTGTATGGCTAAATAAGCATTTAATCTTCACATTTGTTTGAAAATGCCATAACTAGGCAAAACACAAAAATTTGGTAGACTAAAAAAATCAGTGTATGATTTCAAAATTAAAATTAAAATTGAATATCTGGGCTAATGTGTAACCATTGGAGTGGGAATAAGGGTTTTATATTTATTTGATTTTTTTTTTATATTTGTTCAATATTACCCTGGACTGGTACCTGAAGCGGAGGGCTGATCACCTTTCCTTCGTGTATTAACGATCAAGATAACTCTGTATTTATATAATGCAGTGCCCTATGCACCATTGGGGTGCGGATTGGTGAACGGTTTGAATTGAATTGAAAATACCTACTCTCCTGCTTTGTGCGGTTTGCTTGTACGGCTGATTCCGCAAGTCGTGCTGGCTCCGGCTGAACGTGTCTCTCGGTTGCAGGTCGGCCGTCCAGCAGATATTCTCGCACCTGCGCAAGATCCGCTCCACCAAGTACCCCATCCAGCGCGGGCTGCGCCTCGTGGAGGCCATCTCGCGGGACCTCAGCCAGCAGCTCCTCAAGGTCAGTCATCGGCTCTTCATTTATCAAGAAATGTATTCAGCTATGTTGAGATATCAACAATTATGTTTAGACACTAATGTATGGATGCGAAACATGGAACTGGCAAAGGAAGGATGAAAGCAGAGTTAACGCTGTGGAAATGCGCTCCCTCAGACGAATGTGTGGAAAATCATTGTATGACAGAATTAAAAACGAAGATATAAGAAAGGAATGTAAGGCTGAACGAGGAAAAATTTAAAAGATTAGGAAGAGTTCTTTACGGTGATATGGACATGTGGAGCGAATGGATAATGAGAGAATGACCAAGAAAGTATATGTGGCGAATGTGAGAGGGAAAACAGAACGAGGACGACCGAAAAAGACTTGGCACGATCAGATCAATCGGAACCTAAAATCTGGCGGTGTCAAAAGTCTGCGCGATCGGAGGGCATGTATGACTAGATGTATGGATGTGAGGGAGGCGAGGAGTGTATGTCAGGACAGAAGAGTGTGGGGTTCCATCCTCTCTGCCTACCCCTGCGGGAAACGGCGTGATGGTAGTAGTAGTAGTAGTAGTATGTTTAGCTGTGTTGAAATATCAAATATTTTTAGATATTTATGTATAAATTTGAAATCAAACGCAGATTTTTTGAGTTTAATAAGTTGTATTTTATTAACAATTGTCGCAATATGAATTTTTTATGTGTTTTTGTTAATAAAATACAACTTAGTAGACTCGAAAAATCTGTGTTTGATTTGAAATTAATACATGAATTAAAATGGAGTTCTACAAATTAAACGCCGAATCAATAAATAAATGTTTAGATATGTTGAGATATAAGAATTATTTTCAGCTATGTTGAGATATCAACAAATCTATTCATCTATGTTGAAATATCAACTAATATGTTCAGAAAAGTTGAAATATTTAAAAAATATGTTCAGCTGTGATGAGATACCAAAAATAGGGTTTAGCTTTGTTGAAATATCAACAAATGTGTTAAGCTATATGTAATGAGGTATCAAAAAATATGTTTAGCTATGTTGAGATATCAATAAATATGTTGAGCTATATTGAAATATCAACAAAAAATATGTTCAGCTATGTCGAGATATATACAAATGTGTTAAGCTATGTTGAGATATCAATAAATTTGTTCAGCTATGTTGAGATATCAATAAATTTGTTCAGCTATGTTGAGATATCAATAAATATCTTCAGCTATGTTAAGATATCAACAAATGTGTTAAGCTATGTTGAGATATCAATAAATATGTTCAGCTATATTTAATATCAACAAAAAATATGTTCAGCTATGTTGAAATATAAAAAAAAATGTTCAGCTATGTTGAGATATAAAAAAATTTATGCGACCCGACGGATTCTCCAGTTCTTTGGACACGTTGCGCGTGGCCTCGAGGATAGCCTGGAACGACTAGTTGTGATCAGCAAATTAAGGCAGCAGCAGGCACCTCGGTGGTTGGAGCGCTACGTGCAGCGCAGTCAAGAGATAACTGGAGAAGAGTCATTGCTTCTGCAAGGGTCACAACCCTCAACAATGAGGAATAAGACGGAGAAGAAGGTTACTATGCAATTCTTGTGGTTGGCAGGTCCTGGGCACTCGCCGCCTGATGCACATCCCGTTTGAGGACTTCGAGAGGGTCATGGGGCAGTGCTTCGAGGTCTTCTCCTGCTGGGACGACGAGTTTGAAAAGCTGCAAGGCCTTCTGAGGTACGACTGCCGTAACCGACCCATAATTCGGTGTATTTTGCCCACCGTGATAAACGTTGTCATCATTCCTTCTCGTAGCGTATGTGTTTGAATACAAACCGAAATATTTTTATCTACGGGTGATATCGACGTGCCCTACGTAAAGTGCTCTAACTACATTAATTAAGTAAAACATTAATTAAAAATGAAATATTTGGTAATAAAGTTTGATGGTTTATTCCGGGATGGCTCGTCCTCCAGGGACATCGTGAAGAAAAAGCGGGACGAGCACATCAAGATGGTGTGGCGGGTGGCGCCGTCGCACAAGAAGCTGCAGGGCCGGATGGAGCACATGCGCCGCTTCCGGCGCCAGCACGAGCAGCTGCGCACCGTCATGCTGAGGGTGAGAGAGGCCTTAACATGAATTTTTTATTATGCCAGCGATATACGGCTGACTAAGTAAGTGCGATATCGCACCCACCACTTAGTCAAGCTGGAGTAAAGAGTTATTATGTCATTTTTACTTATTAATTTCTTTACAAAAATGTTAACACATTAGTTACGGCAATGTTTCGATAAAACTGTATCTTGAGGCGGGCGACATTAGACAGCTGTCCGGAAATATAAAATATGTCAGTGAACTTCATATTTTGAACTTGAGGTTGAACTCGAAAACAATACAAAAACGGTTAAATGGTCTCTAACGTCTCAAAATAAAATCATGTTAGTCCACAAATCACAAAAGTAAAAAAACATGTTAAAATCACTAATAAAATATTAGAAAATAACAACACAGTTTAACAACCGCCGAAAACTCTAAATCTGCCAATAAAAAATGATTTACGGGCTTTCCCCACACGCGTTTATTGCTTTGTAAGTACCAACTGCCGACTTAAGTAAAGGACAATGATCTTTGTATTTTATTTGTCTGTATCCATTGTTTAAAGTTAATTTGTAACATTTCCTTCAAAACAGATCACGACCATTAGCCATGTTTTGAACCAGTAAATATCAGTATTATTTTGTTATATTACAACGACATCTATCCACTACACAACAAAAGCAAAAAGGCCGAGAGATTAGAAGTTTATGACGTGTTTTTTGTATACTCTAAATTGAAGGTAGCCGAAATGCACAAAAATGTGCACCCCGCCACCACACAAGGTTTCTGAAACGCACAAATATGTGCACACCGTACACAATGTGTTAATAAAATTAGTATATAACCACTCACCGTTGCTTAACCAATGTCGAATCAAACAATGGGCTATAAGTCAAATTGATTTGGTTGTTAATAAGAGGAATATTATTTTAAAGTGCTTTCCTAATATAAAAAAATCTTTATATTATTCAGTTTTAACCCTTTTATTATTCGTGTTTAATATTTTTACTCCCGTGTCTTTTTGAAGACGTGATTTGATTCTATGAGGTGATTGGCTAGTTCGGAGAAGTTGTTATTGATTGACATCGTATGTGCGGTGAGTGGCTACATACACTAGTTTTATTAACCTTTTAGTAAAAAAATAAATAAGTAATAATAACTTCCGCCTCCGCAGTGTGATGGTCAGCACGCTCGGCTACCGTTCTGGAGGTCCCGGGTTCGATTCCCAAGGGGGGTAAAATAAATATAATAATAATAATAAAACCCTTATCCGCACCCCAGTGGTGCATAGGGCACTGCGTCATATAAACGCAGTGTTATCTTGATCGTTTACACATGAAGGAAAGGTGATCAGCCCTCCGCTTCAGGTACCAGTCCAGGATTTACATATATGTGTATTTAAATATACGCAATTTTTTCACTGGCATATTTATTCAATATTACCCTGGACTGGCACCTGAAGCGGAGGGCTGATCACCTTTCCTTCGTGTGTAAACGATCAAGATAGCACTGCGTTTATATGACGCAGTGCCCTATGCACCATTGGGGTCCGGATAAGGGTTTTTATTATTAATGATAACTTCACTTGTCTCTCTATGACGAACTGTCAATGCAGTCATGCAGTGAAGGGTTAAATTAGATACTCCTTCCGTCTGACAAAGATCCGTCAGGAAGGCAAGGGAAACAGGTTGCGGGGAAGGTGGTCATGTTCCCGGAGGAGGGGATTGTCCGGAGTTGTGCTGACGACGCTGGCTTGTGTCCATACACTAATGAATACGCTAATAGAGAAACAAAAAGTCTTAAACATAAAATAATAATAAAATAACAGATAGTAAGCACTGGTCAATACACGTCTCCTTCGCACACTGTCAGCGAGCAGCGAGAGAGAGTGAAACACAACGTTTACATTTATCCATTATAACATGGAGAAGAAATGCTGAGAAAGTACACACTTCAAGGTGGATAACGATATATTAAATAAATCTGTACTTTCAAAAGCATCGGCTAACATGTGAAGCCGCGGAATGGGAGAGAACGTGGCATAGTTTGCGTTATGTACAAATACTGGGTTGTGTGCGCAGGTGCTGCGGCCCCGCGCCATGGTGCCCGTGACGCAGAGCGTCCCCGGAGCCGAGGTGGTGCAAGCCACGATCCCCATGGACGCCGCAGACGCCAACGCCATCTCCGAGGTAATCACTCCACCCAAATAACTAATTTTTATTTTATTTTCGAATTTTAGCCTAGTATTGACCTCTTAATCCCCCATTCATTGTTTTCCCGCATTCGTAGTTTATTTTAATAGATCCCTTTAAAAACGATAGGTAGAGGTTTCACTGTATAACACTGATTTACTTATCAGTTATTGCAAATAAAAACCTATCAGCGGAAGCTAAACTGGCAGTGCACAACGGAGTCCTGGTTCCAGCTCTAATGTATGGAAGTGAAATATGCAGTTGGCTTAAGAAGGATGAAAGTATTTTCATTAATTGATTCGGCAGTCACTTTGTGGTAAAATCTATCCATTTTTAATTAATGTTTTAACTAACTAACTAACCACCACGCCGCTTCACCGCAGGGGTAGGCAGAGAGAATCGAACGCCACACCACTCTGTCTTTGCAAACATTCTTTGCCTCTTCTACATTCATGCATCTCCTCATACATACCCGACGATTATTACGACTCCTGACCGCTTTCAAGTAATTGACATACCTGATTGAGCCAAGTTTTCCTCGGTCGTCCTCTGCTTCTTTTTCCAACTACATTCGCCCCATAAATTTGTTTAACCGTTCTTTCTTCACTCATACGCTCCACATGTCCAAACCATCTCAACACACCTTTCTTAATTTTATCCATAATGCTTATCTCAGCCTTGCATTCTTTCCTTATTTCATCATTCGAACATCTATCAAACATCGTTTTGCCACACATTCGTCTGAGGGATCGCATTTCGACTGCATTCAGTCTGCTTTCATCCTTCTTTTGCCAACTCCATGCTTCTATTCCATACATAAGGGTTGGAACCAGAACTCCATTGTGTACTGCCAGTTTAGCTTCCGCTGATAGATTTTTATTTGCTAAAACTGATTTTAGTGCACCATTCACTCTGTTCCCAGCATTCACTCTCCTTTCTATGTCTTTATCAATCTTTCTTTCTTTCTTAGGTTAGGTTAATGTTTTACTTAGTAAATACCACTATTTCTTATCAGATCAAATAAAAAATAAAAATTAAATGAATAAATACAAATAAGAAACAGCCACTACCCCCTCTTCAACCTTCAACGTCCCAAGGACCCAACTCTAAACTTTAGAATTACCTTCACATACGGTGTTTGAAAATGATGCGGAATGCATCGAAACACGTGTCACAGTAGATTTTAAGAAATAGTGGTATTTACTGAGTAAAACATTAATTAAAAATGGATGAAAGTAGACTGAATGCAGTCGAAATGCGATCTCTCAGAAGAATGTGCGACAAAACGATGTTTGATAGATGTTCGAATAGTGAAATATGGAAGGAATGCAAAGTTGAGACAAGCATTATCGATAAAATTAAGAAAGGTGTGCTGAGATGGTTCGGACACGTGGAACGAATCAGTGAGGAAAGAACGGTAAAACAAATTTATGAGGCGAATGTAATTGGGAAAAGGAGTAGAGGAAGGCCGAGAAAAACGTGGCACGATCAGGTATGCCAAATACTTGAAAGTGGTCAGGTTAGGAGTCGTAACAATAGGCGGGTATGTATGAGGAAGTGCATGAACGTGGAAGAGGCGAAGAATGTTTGCAAGGACAGAGTGGTGTGGCGTTCTATTGTCTCTGCCTACCCCTGCGGGGAACCGGCGTGATAGTTAGTTAGTTAGTAAGAGAAGAGAAAGAGAAAAGAACGCCTTTTGCAAACATTCTTCGCCTCCCCCATATTCTTTTTTTTTTAGTTTTTGTTTTTTAAAAGACAAATATTTGTGTTTTTATTATTTAAACATCTTCTTCTATTGGTGTAGGCCTTGTGGTCTGTTTTTAAGAGAGATTAGCCTCCTGCGACGTCGATTCCCAGCTATCGGCCCATCTCTTAGGTGCTCTGCCCGGGAGTCGTCTGCCGTGGGGTCGGCCGTACAGTGCGATGTGGGCGAGTCTGGATGGTTCCATTCTCCTCACACGCGCGTACCATTGTCTCCTTCGTTGCCTTCCCCGCCTAACGACATCTTCCGTCTCGCATATTCCCTGATCCTGGCGTTTCTTATTCTATCTCGAAGACTCTTGCCCGATATGCTCCCCGGAGTCTTCGTTTCTGGCACTCTAAGCGCGCTTTTTGTGCCAACGGTGTTTGCTCTGCGGACACAAGTCATGAGAATCTTGATTTTTACTCAAATATTTCAATTTCATACTATTTCTGTGAGCCTCAGCGGATTATATTAGAAATAGGTATCAAATTGTGGTAGAGTGGGTTCCAACCGAGAAACCACGGGACCACAACCCGACACATTCATGCTACTCCTTCTCATGCATCTTCTTCTTCATCCCTTGTCTGCGCCTCAATGGTGCATAGGGCACTGCATCATAATTATTTATTTATTGAACGGCTAAAGCCTTTAACATAATACATATATACAGTATCTAATATAAAAGTATACTAACAGAGAAACAAAAAGTCTTCAACATAAAATAATAATAAAATAACAAATAGTAAGTACTGGTCAATACACGTCTCCTTTGCACACTGTCAGCGAGCAGCGAGAGAGAGTGAAACACAACGTTTACATTTATCCATTATAACATGGAGAAGAAATGCTGAGAAAGTACACACTTCAAGGTGGATAACGATATATTAAATAAATCTATACTTTCAAAAGCATCGGCTAACATGTGAAGCCGCGGAATGGGAGAGAACATGGCATAGTTTGCATTATGTACAAACACTGGGAATACAGCTTTTTGCCTAGTACCTCTTTGACGCACGCTAAGCTATATAAACGCAGTGTTATCTTGATTGTTAACACGTGAAGGAAAGGTGATGCAACTAGTTGGTTATAATTTTATCTGTATCAGGTGAGATCGGCCGTCGCTCGTATTTTGAGATTTTGAACAAATAGACAAATTTTTTCTTGTGCCTCCGCAGGTGAACCTGGCCTACGAGAATGTGAAAGAGGTGGAGTGCCTGGACATCTCCAAGGAGGGCTGCGACGCGTGGGACGCCGCCGTGCGGCGATACGAGGAGCGCATCGGTGACTATACAGACCCCTCCGTCCAATCCCACTAGCCGATTAGCTATCTTAGTTGGCCTACTTTGTAATTCGAAAAATTGGCATACTTTGTAATTCGAAATATTGGTCTACTTTGTAATCCGAAAAATTGGCCTGCTTTGTAATTTGAAATGTTGGCCATTTTTGTAATTCTCTTTCCTCAATCCCATAAGTTCAATTTTCAATCTCAATTTCAATTTATTCAATAAAAAAATAATATATACATAACAAACAATATTCAAGGCGTATATATTAAAAGTAAGCAAGAAGACTTAAAGGTGTAGAAGAATCCCGCTTCGGAAAACTCCTTCGGACACATGGAACAGATCAATATCCAATGTGATATTGTTCAACATAGCGGTAGCTCTTCCTACAGGCATAACCATCGGCAGGTTGGTCCTGTGTATAGGAATGTGAAACAATCTATGCCGACGCTGTCTTAGGTAACTATCGGGAACATACAGACCAAAGTTCCGGATGATTTCAGGATTATCGATCATACCGCGCAACAATGGATAAAAATGCGTATTTAAATACACATTCCTTCTAGTCTCTAAACTATTGTAGCCAAGCATACCCTGGAGAAACTGGGTCGGGTCCAGTAAGTGGCTATTGGTCCAATACATGTTTTAACCCATTTCGTAATTCTTAAAAGTTTGAAAATAAAGAGACTGATCTCGTTCTTCCAGACCGCGTGGAGACGCGCATCACGGCGCACCTGCGCGACCAGCTGGGCACGGCCAAGAACGCCAACGAGATGTTCCGCATCTTCTCGCGCTTCAACGCGCTGTTTGTGCGCCCGCACATCCGCGGCGCCATCCGCGAGTACCAGACGCAGCTCATCCAGCGCGTCAAGGACGACATCGAGGCCCTGCACGAGAAGTTCAAGGTGCGCTCCCCGTCAACCCCTTACCCTCATCCCTCCTCGGCCGGTTGGAAGATAACGCAATGTGCTTTATCATGTACGAAGCGTTTGCATAGATGAATGTGAAAAATGCCCCTTTTAGGGGAACAACGTTGACGGTCCTAAGAAGGCCCTTATTATAATTTTTATTTTCGAATTTAGAACGTTCCGCAATCTTGTGTGCAAAATATGAATAGTAAAAAAAATAGGGGACACTGCCGATGGTCCTGAAAAGGACCTTTCTACAATTTTTATTTAAAAGAGCGTTTGTATAGATGAATGTGAAAAATGACCCTTTTAGGGGAACAACGTCGACGGTCCTAAAAAGGACCTAAAATAATTTTTATTTTCTAATTCAAAAATCACATTTCTGGGATCTTGTGTGCAAAATATAAATAAAAAATAAATAAAAAAATAACCTTTTAGGGGACTCCGCCGTTGGTCCTAAAAAGGATCTTTTTATAATTTTCATTTTTAAGTTACGAGCATTCCTTGCGATCTTATGTACAAAATGTACTTTTTTTTTAAATTAATTTTTTTTTTCTAATTAATGCTTTTTAGGGGACACCTCCTATGCACAGAAGGTTTATGGCTCCTACGTGAGCGATTAATTGAAGGGGGGACCCTTATAGGGTATAGAATTCGTCGAATTTGAAAGGTTTTTGACTCCTTTGTGATGGATAAATGTTTATGGTTCTTATTAAAAGGTTTATGGCTCTTATGTCCGATGGTCCTAAAAAGGATCTTTTAAAAATTTTCATTTTCAAGTTATGAGATTTCACGCGATCATAAATACGAAATGTCAAGCGAATAAATATGAAAAATGTCCTTTTAGGGGACACCATTGATCGTCCTAAGAAGGATCTTTTCACATTATTCATTTCGAAGATTCATTTCATTTCTACAATCAGGTTTTCAAGTTGCTTTGCCGTTTGTTGACCATTTTCTTGTAAAATTCTGTTTTCATAATTTTCAATAAATATTCTTGTAAATGACTGTTTGGTCTGTGTTGCCAGGTCCAGTATCCCCAGTCCAAGTGCTGCCGGCTCTCCCTGGTGAGGGACCTGCCTCCCGTCTCCGGCTCCATCATCTGGGCCAAGCAGATTGATCACCAACTGACCACCTATCTCAAGAGAGTGGAGGATGTGCTAGGTATTCACTGATCACCGACCCTATTGTCCCTCATGTGACGCGAGCGGATCGTATCGCAGAGAGGATAGAACACAATCCCTGGGTTGGACAGCCACGGTGACATTACGCATCCCTGTTTCACACCTTGAGAGATGAGAATGAGCCACCTGCCCTAAAGGATGCTAGCCTTAGATTAACTGGTCACTCCATACTCGGATATATATCATCCCAGACTAGCATTAGAAGCTGCGTCGATACGATGCAGTGCCTTATGCACCATAGGTTGACAGTAAGAGCCACCTGCCCTAATGGATGCTAGCCTTAGATTGACTGGTCACTCCATACTCGGATATATATATATATATATATATATATATCATCCCAGACTAGTGCTAGAAGCTGCGTCGATACGATGCAGTGCCTTATGCACCATAGGTTGACAGTAAGAGTTAAACAAGTTACTTACTTACTTCAGCTTTCTTCTTGTGTCCAGTATTGAACAGAACACTCCCTCTTGGGCTTGCGCGGTTCTCTGTTGGACGCGACTCTCTTCCAGTCCAGGCCCGCCACTTTCCTAGTGTCACCGGACCATCTTGTCCACGGCCTACCCGCACTTCTAGGCCTCCAGTCGAGCACCGCATTCGTCCATCTATCCTTGGACACACGTACCACATGACCTGCCTAATTCCGCTTTAGCTCGGCGATTCTTTGAGCCGCATCTGTTGCCTCGGCATTTTCCCTTTTTTGGGTGAACAAAAACGAACGATCCCTAAGGGATATGTTTAGTCCACCTCCGCAGTGTAATGGTCAGCACGCTCGGCTGGCTACCGTTCTGGAGGTCCCGGGTTCCATTCCCGGGGGGGGGGGGTTAAAATGAATAAAATTAATATAAGTGATTTTTTCACTCATATATTTATTCAATATTACCCTGGACTGGTACCTGAAGCGGAGGGCTGATCGCCTTTCCTTCGCGTGTTAATTATCAAGATAACACTGCGTTTATATGATGCAGTGCCCTATGCACCACTGGGGTGCGGATAAGGGTTAGAGAGAGAAGGTATATGTTGAGCATCCTTCTCTCCATTGCTCTTTGTACCACCCGGAGTTTATATATGATTTTGAACAAGTATAGACTAGTGATTTTGAATGTTTTTTTTTTCAGGAAAAGGCTGGGAAAACCATATCGAAGGCCAGAAGTTGAAGGCCGACGGAGACAGCTTTCGCTTGAAGCTCAACACGCAGGAGGTGTTTGACGATTGGGCGCGGAAGGTAAATTTTCAAATACCGCCCGATGCGGCCCTGCATGTCCCGGGTTCGATTCCAGGGCCGGTCAAGTGTTGTTTCACAGTGATGAATGTGCGGCAAATCCTAAGGTTTTTGGAAGAGATGAATGTAGACCTGGGTGTGAAATAGTAGTGAATGGGGTAATTATGGAACAGGTAGATTGTTTCCTATATCTTGGGAGTATGTTTTCTAGAGATGGAAAGGGAAGTGCATGCTGGGAACAGAGTGGATGGTGCACTGAAATCAGTTAGAGTAAATTAAAGGCTAATAACGAAAGCTAAAATAGCTGTAGACAATGGAGTCTTGGTGCAGACCCTAATGCATGGAAGCAAAGCATGGAGTTGGTAAAAGAATGATGAATGTAGACTGAATGCAGTCTTTCAGTGCGGCAAGACCATGTATGGTAGATGTTCCAATGGTGATATAAGGAAAGGGTGCAAGGCTGAGATGAGCATTATCCAGCAAACTAAGGAAGGTAGGTTTGGATGGTTTGGGTATGGGGAACAATGAGTGAGGAGACAGCAGTCAATAAAAGAGGAAAACTTGGCACGATCAAGTATGTTCAGGTCAGAATTGGGAACAATCGGCGGGTATGTATGAGGAGATGCACGAATGCAGAAGAGGAGGATTGTTTGCTGACCAGCTTTTCCGGGTATTATCATGATAGATTTGATTTGAATATGACTATAAGTGTGCCTTTTTAAGACCTCTTTGAGAGCTTTAAAAGGACCACTCTTGGAAGAATGATTAGAGGTCATCTCATAAGAGTAAGGAATGTAAGTAATGGATGGGTATGTATGAGGAGATGCATTGATGTAGAAGAGGAGGATTGTTTGCTGACCAGCTTCTCCGGGTATTGTCATGATAGATTTGATTTTAATATGACTATAAGTGTGCCTTTTTAAGACCTCTATGAGAGCTTTAAAAGGACCACTCTTGGAAGAATGATTAGAAGAATATGTAAGGAATATTTGGCAGGGTATGTATGAGGAGATGCACGGATGTGAAAGGGAGCTGTTTGCTGACCAACTTCCTGGGGTATCGACATGATAGATTTGATTTTATTATGAGCCCAAAAAGGACCACTCTTGGAAGAACGATTAGGGTCATATTACAAGAGTAAGTGAGGAATAATGGGCGGGTGTGCGTGCGGGATTGGAGTTGGAGCTGCGCGGCTGAGGGTCCGACCGACTTGCAGGTGCAGCAGCGCAACCTGGGCGTGTCGGGGCGCATCTTCGCCATCGAGTCGGTGCGCGCGCGCTCCGGGCGCGGCGGGAACGTGCTCAAGCTGAAGGTCAACTTCCTGCCGGAGATCATCACGCTGTACAAGGAGGTGCGCAACCTCAAGAACCTCGGCTTCAGGTAACAACGCTAGTAGACTTGAATCACTACAATTTCACTATAGACATCTATTGGTGAGATAAAAGAAGTTTTTATCGGGCAGAAACTCTTTAATTTGTATGTTGAAATTGAACCATATACATATATAGAAATTCCAAATAAATCAGTCGCGTGTGTGAATTCAATCATTAGTAAAATTGGTGAATGTTACGTGTGTAAAGTGATCACTTTAGTATTTGGACACACTCAAAATGTTGCTAATAGATATCTCTCTGGTGGTCTTGGGTTTGATTCCCAGGGTGGGGGGGGCACATATGTATATATATATATATATATATATATATATATATATATATATATATATATATATATATATATATATATATATATATATATATATATATATATATATATATATATATATATATATATATATATATATATATATATATATATATATTTAAGTGATTTTCTCACTGTAATATTTATTCAATATACCCTGGACTGGTACCAGAAGCGTAGGGCTGATCACCTTTCCTTCATGTGCCAACAATCAAGATAACACTGCGTTTATATGATGCAGTACCCTATGCGCCATTGGGGTGCGGATAAGGGTTTGAAGAAGAAGAAGATTTATAACTCTTCGGAATGATGCAATGTATTTCAGATCTACCCGCCTCCATTATCCATTTATGAAAGGCTTAGTTTGGGTATTTGATGACTTTGTGGATGATGGAAGCAATCAAAGTTTGTTTCACAAAAATAACGCGTTCTGTATTCACCAAAGTAATGAGTTTGTGAGCAGATTCGGACGCACTCGCAGTATTGTGATTTAATTTTATTTCTTCTATCGCAGAGTCCCATTGGCCATCGTGAACAAGGCCCACCAGGCCAATCAGCTGTACCCGTTCGCCATTTCGCTGATTGAGAGCGTCCGCACGTACGAGAGGACCCTGGAAAAGGTAACCCGCTTGACGCCACTTCTCGTGTGAGAGTCATTAATTTAAGCAATCAGGATCATTAGTTTAAGTACTCGGGGCTATTAATTAAAATACCCGTGGCCATTAATTTAAGTACTCGCAGGGCTATTAATTAAAACACCCGTGGCCATTAATTTGAGTACTCGCAGGGCTATTAATTAAAACACCCGTGGCCATTAATTTAAGTACTCGCAGGGCTATTTATTAAAACACCCGTGGCCACTAATTTAAGTACTCGCAGGGCTATTAATTAAAACAGCCGTGGCCACTAATTTAAGTACTCGCAGGGCTATTAATTAAAACACCCGTGGCCATTAATTTAAGTACTCGCAGGGCTATTAATCAAAACACCCGTGGCCATTAATTTAAGTACTCGCAGGGCTATTAATTAAAACACCCGTGGCCATTAGTTTAAGTACTCGCAGGGCTATTAATTAAAACACCCGTGGCCATTAATTTAAGTACTCGCAGGGCTATTAATTAAAACACCCGGAGCCGTACATTTAAGCATTCAGAGCCTTTTATTTAAGTTCTCATGACTATTTATTTGAAAACTGAGGCTTTTAATAAAATCACTCGAGACATTTAATTAGTCAACGCTATTAATATTTGAGTTCTTGGGGCTTTTATTTAAAGTTCTCGGTGCCTTTAATTTGAGCAATCGAGGTTACACTCAAGATCTTGAAGCAATGCCTTTGTTAAGTACTCAGGGTTATCCATTTAAGCAATTGAGGCTATTGATTTTAAGCAACCAACCCTATTTAGTTCTCGGTGCTATTGGGACTTTTATTTTAAGAATGTAAAGCTATTACTTAAGCATGACCATAAATTTTAAAATAATGGGCTTAGTTAAGTATCCAGAGCCATTAATTTAAGCAATCAAGGCTACTAATTAATTCACTTAGGCTGTTTAAGGTCTCTGGGCTGTTAGTTTAAGTACTTTAAGTATTAGGGGCTATTTTCAATGAATCCTAGTATTTTTTTAAATCTATTTCTAAGATGTCCTTCAGTATATATATATATATAAGCAGTGATTCATAAGCACCCACTGAAATATAGTATACACAATTTTGTAAATTTTTCAAAGCACTCTTCATTTTTTACCAACACGAAAAAATAGTTTTTTTCGACACATTTATTACTTTTTATATAGGAGCTACATTTTACATACGAAAACCAATTGGAAGGCATCTATTTTTTTATTTCTTTTACATTCTCCCAATGGTGCACAGGGCACTTCATTGGATGCAATTCGGAACAAAGATCAACCGAAGTAATGCAATTTATATGCGCACGGCGAATCTGACCGTCGTCTTTTTGGGAATGCGACGTTGCAGGAAGTTGGAAAAAAAACATCAAGTCGGTAAATGACGTGTATAGGATTCGTTGAATTTTTAAAAATTAATTTATTACATGGACCGAATGTTAAATAAAAGTTTTGAAAAATGACAAAGATAACTTTAAACCCATATCCGCACCCCAACGGTGCATAGGGCACTGCATCATACAAACGCAGTGTCATCTTGATCGTTAACACATGAAGGAAAGGTGATGATCTCCGCTTCAGATACTAGCTCAGGGGTAATAAATATTAGAGTGAAAAAATCACTTATGTTTGTGTGACCCCTCCCTGGGAATCGAACCCGGGACCTCCAGAACGGTAGCCGAGCGTGCTGACCATTACACTACGAAGGCGGACAAAGAAAACACTTATTTTTATTTAAAACATTGGTTACTGCGAAGTTTTTTTTAAAACAAATTGGATCGCATTAAAAGAATGATGACAGAAAAGAAGAAGAGAGATATTTTGTATCATAGTGACACCTATCCGCTATGCAGCAAAGCAAACATAACAAGAAATTAGACGTTTATGACGTGTTTTATTGTATATGAAGTTGAAGGTAACCGAAACACACTAATTTGTGCACACAGCCGCAACATGAGGTATTTGAAACTCACAAATGTGCGCGCACAGCCGCAACACGAGGTTTCTGAATCTCACAAATGTGCGCGCACAGCCGCAATATGAGATTCCTGCAACTCACAAATATGTGCACGCCGCTGCAACGCGAGGTTTCCGAAACTCACAAATGCGAAACTCACACAGCCGCAACATGAGATTTCTGTTACTCACAAATATGTACACGCCGCTGCAACATGAGGTTTCCGAAACTCACAAAGTTGCGCGCACAGCAGCAACATGAGATTTCTGTAACTCACAAATATGTGCACGCCGCTGCAACATGAGGTTTCCGAAACTGACAAATGTGCGCGCACAGCCGCATACATAAGGTTACTGAAACTAACAAATGTGTGTTAATCTTACATCGGATTCATGTATTTAACGATCAAGATAACAGAGAGCTTGTAAATGATTCAGTGCCCTATGCACCATTGTTGGAAGATCCATTTATTTGCCATCCGAGGCTCTCTCGGAACACACCCCGTTGGACCCATGAGTTGGAAAGTTGACTCCCCTGACGTGTGGGACCGATGTTTGTCTCTGCCCACTTCCTGCCGCGTCGCATCTCGCGCCGCGCCTTCACATTCGCCGTGCTGATGCCCAAGAAGTTTCACTTTGCCGATGTCTTGTCGCGCGAACCCGGCGCTAGAGTTCTCGCCGGCGTTGATGGTTGTTCGAGTGACCGCTGACTCATGGTTATTGTGTCCTTTTTGCCAGCTGACAAATAGGACCGTTAATAAGGTAGAACACACTGACACGGTAGTGTAGTCGTATGTAGAGGTGCCGACACGATTGTGTGGTCATAGCCGTTGCATGTGAATTTGCTGGCAGCTGTGTGGTCATGTGAATATGCTGACAGCTGTGTGGTCATAGCTGCTGCATGTGAATTATGCTGATAGCTATATATATGGTCATAGCTTTGCATGTGAATATACTACTGGCAGCTGTGTGGTCATAGCTGTTGCATGTGAATATGCTGGCAGTTGTGTGGTCATAGCTGTTGCATGTGAATATGCTGGCAGCTGTGTGGTCATAGCCGTTTCATGTTAATATGCTGGCAGCTATGTGGTCATAGCCGTTTCATGTGAATATGCTGATAGCTGTGTGGTCATAGCTGTTGCATGCGAAAATACTGGCAATCGTCTAGTCATAGCTATTGCATGTCGTAACTATTGTATATGAAAATGCCGACAGTCCTGTGGTCATAGCCATTGCATGTGAAGACACTGACTTGTGGAGTCATAGCCGTTGCATGTTAATATATACTAGCAATTGTCTAGTCATAGCTATTGTATGTGAGGTACTGGCTATTGTGTGATCATAGCCATTGTATGTGAGGACTGGCTATTGTGTGGTCATAGCCATTGTATGTGAGGGACTGGCTATTGTGTGGTCATAGCCATTGCATGCGAAGATACCAACGCAATCATGTAGCCATCATGGCCGCCGTGTAATGCTTGTCGCTGGGCAGCTGCTTGCATGGACATCAATTGACACTGTTGACTGCATGTCTCTATATTGCTGATATTTTATATAAGACATGAACATTTCTTGCTGTTCCAGTTATAAGAAATCGCATATCGCTCACTCCTTTCAACAATGTCATATATCAAAAATTGACAATTTTCAGTTGTGCATATTTTCGGAATGCCCAGAAAATGTACTATATCCCAGCAAAAGCGGCATATTTTTAACTTAATATTTACCCGCTGCAGGGCAGAAAGTGTTGTTTTTGCATTTTGAAGAAAAGGTATGGTTTAAGTATTTTGTTTAAATATACTAAATATTTTTCAAATGGAGAAAAAACCTTCAAATTCAACCTAAAAAGATGTGTTGCACAGTAAAAAGTTCAATAAGTGGCTTGATATTTATTTTTAATACGTTTTATTATATTTTTAAACTTGAAAAACAATCTCGTGAAAAATCTTTTTTTTTTTATATATGTCGTTGTTGAAAGGAGTGAGCGATATATTTCTTGCTGTTTCAGTTATAAGTAATCACGAACATTTCTTGCTGTTTCATTTAAGATATCATGAACTTTTCTTGCTGTTTCATATATTTCATTTATAAGACACTACGAACATTTCGTGCTGTTTCAGTTATAAGACACCTTGAACATGGTTTAAAAATGACTTCAGACAAACCTTAGCGACGTTACCAAACATATTATGTTGTAATATCGTGAAATGCAATAATTTTTTCAATTTTTTTATATACATTTATTAAAATCACAATTTTTACATATATAGAACTTTTTTTTTGCAGACACCCACCAAGCCACCTTATGTGTCTTGTCGGTGGAGTTCCTTTTTAATACATTTTTTATTGTTTTTTAATGATTTTAACCTAATATAGACACAAAAAAGATAAAAAAATTAAGAATATAAACATTTTACAATTTTCATAGAATTAACCCTCGATCATTTACCCATTCCTTTATTTTGCCTTTGTTCCATATTTTATTTTGACCTCTAACCTCCGTCGGCAACAAATTAAAAATGTTCAGAACGATATATGTATTGCAGTGTTGGACTCCCATATTTATTGTTGATTCTATAAAACAATCTCTTTCTCCCGTTACGCTCATGGCATTTAGCAATTTGAACATTACCAACAAAGCCGGAAGACCCGGGTTAGATTCCCAGTCTGTCCAAATGAATATCAGTCATTTTTCACCCCTATATTAATATCCGACTCCGTGGCGTAATGGTCAGCACGATCAGCTACCGTGCTGGAGGTCCCGGGTTCGATTCCCAAGAGTTTTCAGTCTAATATTCATTTAATATGACGCTGGTACCTGATCGAAGGAAGGCTGATCATCTTCCCTTCGTGCATTTAATGATCAAGATAACACTGCTTCCATACGACGCAGTGCCATATGCACCATTGGGTTCGGATGAGGGCTAAAAGAAGAAGATATCAATGTCACCCTGGACTGACTTTGGTGTCGATTAAGGTGACAATGCATCTGTACCGCGCAGTGCCCAGTGCACCATCGGGCGTGGGAAAGAAGAATAAAGTTATTTCGTAACAATTTCGTGATTTCTTATCGAGGGTGAGCGATGTGAATTTTCAAGGACAATTTTTTTCTGTTATTTTTCCATGTTTTGTGTATGGCTTTCCCCATACCGCTCACTCCTTTCAAGAACGTCATAAAACAAAAATTGACAATTTTCAGTTGTGCATGTTTTCGGAATGCCCAGAAAATGTACTATATCCCAGCAAAAGCGGCATATTTTTAACTTAATATTTACCCGCTACAGGGCAGAAAGTGTTGTTTTTGCATTTTGAAGAAAAGGTATTTTTTAATTAATTTTTTAAATATACTAAATATTTTTTAAATGGAGAAAAAACCTTCAGGTTTTACCTAAAAAGATCTGTTGCACAGTAAAAAGTTCAATAAGTGGCTTGGTATTTATTTTTAATACATTGTATTATATTTTGAAACTTTAAAAACGTTCTCCTGAAAAATCGAGTGTTTTGATTTATGACGTTCTTGAAAGGAGTGAGCGATATGTTGTGAATGGCTTTTTCCATATTTTGTCTATGGCTTTCCCCTTATTGCATCTATAGATTTATCTGTCTGCGGCTTTCTCCGTATTATTACTATGACTTTCTCTATATTATTTCTAATGCTTTCTACCTAGTATTTCGATAGCTTTACCCATATATCTTGTATGGTTTTTTCTATCCATATTATTTTTATCACTTCTCCCGTATTTTGACCTTATCAACTTTTCGTCTTTCCCCATATTTTCCCTATGGCTTTCTCCATATATTTCCATAGCATTATCCATATTTTGTTCCTGACTTTCTCCATATTTACCATGGCTTATATTTTTCCTAACTTTTTCCATGTTATCTCTATAACCGATGTTGGGCTGTGGTCCCGTGGTTTTACTTCGCAAAATCTCACTTCTAACCCTTACCTGCACCCAACGGTGCATATGGCACTACATTGTACAGATATGTAATATAACTTTGTGGTAAGACATGTTACAATGATTAAAGAAACACTTGTTTTTATAAAAACACATAATTTTTTACACATAATGGCCAAATTATGAATTATTTAAAAAATTCCTCCCGTTCCCAACACAGATTCAAACAAAACATCTTTTTTTAAGTTGGAAGAAGAAAAAATCACTTAACGATCTATATAACTAACTAACTAACCAACCATCACGCCGCTTCCCCGCAGGGGTAGGCAGAGAGAATAAAGCGCCACACCACTCTGTCCTTGCAAACATTCTTCGCCTCTTCCACGTTCGTGCATCTCCTCATACATACCCGCCGATTGTTACGACTCCTAACCTGACCACTTTCAAGTATTTGGCATACCTGATCGTGCCATGTTTTTCTCGGTCTTCCTCTGCTTCTTTTCCCACTAACATTCGCCTCGTAAATTTGTTTTACCGTTCTTTCCTCGCTCATTCGTTCCACATGTCCAAACCATCTCAACACACCTTTCTTAATTTTATCGATAATGCTTATCTCAGCTTTGCATTCCTTCCTTATTTCACTATTCGCACATCTATCACACATCGTTTTGTCGCACATTCTTCTGAGAGATCGCATTTCGAGTGCATTCAGTCTACTTTCATCCTTCTTTTGCCAACTCCATGTTTCACTTCCATACATTGGAGAGAGAGATTGAATGATCTATATACCTCTCATAAATTAAAATTATTACACCTTGTACCACATAAAGGCCAAATTATGAATTATTTAGAAAATTTAGAAATCCAAAAAAAACTAAATTCTAATATTAATTTATTGTTTCAAAATTCTTCACCTTTGCTTTCCATTTTTCCTTTATTTATTTTCAAATACCGCCCCTTGACTAGCCCCCTCCCCCTAACTTTCCCCTCTCTTTATTTATAGAACAATTTTATATTTTAGTCATTATTCAGACATCACGATGGAATTTTAGCTTCCGAAACTAGTAGTCTTTAATAAAACTCAAGTGGTATAAAAACAAGTGTATCATTATAACATATCTTACCACAAGGTAAATGCCGAAACAATAAATCTATAAACCTTATATTATTTTTTTTTTATATCTCATCAAAGATGAAGAAGAATATGGAAGTCTGGGCATTTACGGGGCTGACGACCGTCATGAATGTTACACGTGTGTAAAGTGATCACTTAAACGAGCCTATGACGGTCGTCAGCCCTGTAAATACCCAGACTTCCACATTCTTCATCATCTTTGATGTGTTCCCTTAATCATTGTCCCGTGGCTAGCGTCGCGGACTCTCGAGTCAGAGTTTCTCGGTTGGAACCCACCCTACCACAATTTGATACCTATTTCTAATAATGAGCCGCTTAGGCTCACAGAAATAGTATGAAATTGAAGTATTTTGTAAATTATAAATAAATAAAATAATATAACCATATCCGCTCCCTAGGTGGAGCATATGGAGTCCACAAACTGTCTCCAGGCTTTTCTGTCGGCTGCCAGCTCCCTCGCATCCTCCCAAGTCAGATCCGCGTCGCGAAGTTCTGACGAGAACTGCCGACGAATTGTCAGCAGTGGTCGTCCTGGGCGGCGCGAACCTGATGCCTTGTAAAAGAGGCAAGCTTGATGGCGGCTCTAGGGAGGCATGCGGAGTACATGGCCAAGCCAACTGAATCGCCTTTTCTTGACGACAGTTGTGACCGAGATTTGCTGCGTCCTACGCCTTATCTCTTCATTCCTTACAAAGTCAAACCCCCGCACGCCTAAAATTCTCCGCAAACACCTATTCTCAAAGCTTAGTAGACGGCTTTGTTTAAATTATAAAAACACGAATATTTATCTTTTTTTTTGTAATAAAAAAATACTATGTTTTACTTTCACCATATCATTTCTATAACTTTCTCCTCTATATCATCTCTATGACTTCTCCATACTATTCTATGGCTTTCATTGTATCATTTCCTTAACTTTCTCTCTATATTCTCCTTGGCTTTCTCCATACTCTGCCCGTGGGACCGGAACATTTCCCTATCTTGTTCCCATGTAGTTACATACACATAAAACATACTTACACATATCGTAGTCGCACAGGAGAAAGTGACCAACTAACTATATGTAAAATGTTCAGGAGGGCCATTCAAGTCACTTTTGCTTGGCAACAAAATAAACACCAATGCAGTTAGTCATTTTTACCAAGTCAATATATTGTACTTCCAAGTTTAAAATCCTTTGGGATATTTTCAGGGCAATTTTAAGCTAGTAAGATCAAGTTTAAAATCCTTTGGGATATTTTCAGGGCAATATTAAGCTAGTAAGATCAAGTTTAAAATCCTTTGGGATATTTTCAGGGCAATATTAAGCTAGTAAGATCAAATTTAAAATCCTTTGGGATATTTTCAGGGCAATAAGATATCAAATAGTCAGTGATCACGTTTTTGTAAAAAATGCTCTTGGTCACTTTCTCCTGCATGACTACGGTATACTCGGCCACGTAGTGGTCTGGGAGTGGTGCTACAGCTGTACGTGTGCCCGCAGATCGAGGACAAGGCCTCCATCGTGCCGCTGGTGGCGGGCCTGCGCCGCGACGTGCTGGCGCTCATCTCCGAGGGCATGGGGCTCGTCTGGGAGTCCTACAAGCTGGACCCGTACGTGCAGAAGCTCAGCGAGGTGGTCGTCTCCTTCCAGGAGAAGGTGAGCGCGCGAAACAGGGCTGTGCAGTGTCGCGCGAGGCTCCAAGTTAGGTGGAGAAGGCTGGAAGTAGGATGGATGCAAAACGATGTGTGGTGGGTGTTCCAATGGTGGTATGAGGAAAGAATGCAAGGCTGAAAAAGGGTGAAACGGGGATGTGTGATGGAGAAGGGTGAGAGTACCCTGGATGCAAAACCATGTGTGGTAGGTGTTCCAATGGTGATACAAGGAAAGGCTGAAAAAGCGTGAAACAGGTATGTGCGATGTCACGCGAGGCGCCAAGTTGGCTTGAAGTAGGGTAGATGCAGTCGGAATGCGAAACCATGTGTGGTAAGTGTTCCAATGGTGATATGAGAAAAGAATGCAAAGCCGAAAGAGCGTGAAACAGGGATGTGTGATGTCACGCGAGTCACAAAGCTAGGTGGAGAAGGGTGAAAACAGTCTGAATGCGAAACCATGTGTGGTAGGTGTTCCAATGGTGATGTGAGGAAAGAATGCAAGGCTAAAAGAGCGTGAAACAGGGATGTATGTCACGCGAGTCGCAAAATTGGGTAGAGAAAGTTGAAAACAGACTGGATGCAAAACCGTGTTTGGTAGGTGTTCCAATGGTACTACAAGGCAAGAATGCAATGCTTAAAGAGCATGAAACAGGGATGTGTGATGTCACGCGAGACTTAAAGTTGGCTGGAGAAGGGTGAAAGTAAGCTGGATGCAATCGGAATGCGAAACCATGTGTAGTAGGTGTTCTAATGGTGGTATGAGGAAAGAATGCAAGGCTGAAATAATATCTATCCATTTCTAATTTAAATTTTTCATGGCAAACACCACTTTTTCCTAAAATCTATAAAACATGAATCATTTTGCGATAACACGCTAACTGGTTTAAATATTTTTTCATTCAAGAAAATATATTGCGTATATATAGATCATCGATTATCATACAAAGTGATAAAAAGTAAAAAAAAAATAGAAAAAAAAATTACTCCCTACATACAGTTTTGCCTCACACCCGGACAGAATAAGAAAGGTGTGTTGAGATGGTCCGGGCATGTCAATCAAATGAGTGAAGAAAGAACAGTAAAAATCATGTAGTTGGTAAAAGAAGCAGAGGAAGACCGAGGAAAACTTGGCAAGATCAGGTATGTCAGATACTTGGGCGCGGTCAAGTAAAGTTGGAATAATCGACGTGTATGTATGTCCGCCTCCATAGCGTAGTGGTCAGCGCATTTGTCTACCATGCTGGAGGTCCCGGGTTCGATTCCCAGGAGGGGGTTGAAAAAAAATATAAGTGATTTTTTCACTCTTATATTTATTCAACATCACCCTGGACTGGTACCTGAAGCGACGGCTGATCACCTTTCCTTCATGTGTCAACGATCAAGATGACAGTGCGTTTATATGATGCAGTGCCCTATGCACCACCGAGTGCGGATAAGGGTTTGTGATTGATGTATGAGGAGTTGGATGAATGTGGAAGAGGCGAAGCTCGTTTGCAAGGACAGATTGGTGTGGTCTGATTGTTCTATCTGCTCTCTGCCTACTCCTGCGGAGAGCAGCGTGACGGTCAGTTAGCTAGTATGTCGGTTTGATGGTCCTCGTTAGCATGTTGGAACCAAGATGCACGTGCCACCCGTTCTGCCGGCAGGTGGAGGACCTGGTGGTGGTGGAGGAGCAGCTGGAGGTGGACGTGCGCTCGCTGGAGACGTGCCCGTACAGCGCCTCCACGCTGGCCGACATCCTGGCCAAGGTGCAGCACGCCGTGGACGACCTGTCCCTGCGCCAGTACTCCAACCTGCACCTCTGGGTGCAGCGCCTGGACGAGGAGGTGAGTCGCAACCCCGCCCGACCGCTCGCAACCCCACCTGACCGCTCGCAACCCCACCCCATCACTCGCAACCCCACCCGACTGACGCAACCCAACCCCATCACCCGCAATCCCACCACTCGCAACCCTCCCGAAAAGGTTAATTTTTTAAAATACATATTTATTTATTGAACGGCTAGTGCCTTTAGCATAATACATATATACAGTATCTAATATAAAAATATACTAACAGAGAAACAAAAAGTCTTCAACATAAAATAATAAAATAACAGATAGTAAGCACTGGTCAATGCACGTCTCCTTCGCACACTGTCAGCGAGCAGCGAGAGAGAGTGAAACACAACGTTTACATTTATCCATTATAACATGGAGAAGAAATGCTGAGAAAGTACACACTTCAAGGTGGATAACAATATATTAAATAAATCTATACTTTCAAAAGCATTGGCTAACATGTGAAGCCGCGGAATGGGAGAGAACATGGCATAGTTTGCATTATGTACAAACACTGGGAATACAGCTTTTTGCCTAGTACCTCTTGGACGCACGCTAAGCTTTATGTCATATAGGAGATCAGGGCTGGTAAGAATTTTATAAAACAGGACCAAATCAGTAATTTCTATCACTAAGATTTATTAATTTAGCCGCTTCATTATGCAATTATAACCTAACCCAACAATGGGTATATTTAGTTTAAAATGAATGTATCTAAGGAAGTTGTGTTGTACTCTATCTACGCCCTTGGTCGTCAAACTGCGGCCCGCGGGCCGCATGCGGCACACGGGCATGCGGCCGATATTTGTGGGCCGTACAAATATCGGCCGCATGCGGCTGATATTTGTACGGCCCACGATATAGCAAACAATTTATGTAGATTAAATATAACATTATAAACTACGTATAAAAATTACATAAAAAATATGTTTGTAGTTCTAGTTGTCCGCCTCCGCAGTGTAATGGTCAGCACTCTCGGCTACCGTTCTGGAGGTCCCGGGTTCGATTCCCAAGGGGGGTTAAATAAATTTAAGTGATTTTTTTCACTGTAATATTTATTCAATATTATTACCCTGGACTGGTACCTAAAGCGGAGGGCTGATCACCTTTCCTTCATATGTAAACGATCAAGATAACACTGCGTTGATATGACGCAGTGCCCTATGCACCATTGGGGTGCGGATAAGGGTTTTATTATTATTTATTATGTTAGCTTGTTGTTCAGATGTGCGCTTTGTGTCCAGGTGGAGAAGAGTTTGGGCGTGCGCCTGCAGGCCGGCATCAAGGCGTGGACGGAGGCACTCAAGGGCGAGGCCAAGGAGATCGACCTGTCCATGGACACCGACGCCCCGGCCAAGCCGACGCACAAGCTCGGCGGAGATCCGCAGGTACTGTCCGCATCTCCTCGTGTGCTTCTTCTAGCCTCGCACTGACGATAAGCTGGGATGTAGCCAGGAACAAGATGAAGCCGAAACTGTTGTCCCGAATGATCAACTCGGCGGAAGCATATATGGCATTTAGATTGAGTTCCTCCAGGGTATGCTTGGCTACTACAGTCTACAGACTAGAAGGAATGTGTATTTGATGAGGCGTTCTATCCATTGTTGCGCGGTATGATGGATAATCCTGGAACTATCCGGAGCATCGGTCTGTATGTTCCTGATAGTTACCTCAGACAGCATCGGCATAGATTGTTTCCCATTTCTATATACAGGAGCAACCTGCCGATAGTTATGTCTGTATGTTGTATGTTAGTCTGTCCGTTGATGAATGCATTATCTAACCTTTGATGAATGCATTGTCTGTCCGTTGATGAATGCATTGTCTGTCCGTCGATGAATGCATTATCCATCCTTTGATGAATGCATTATCTGTCCGTCGATGAATGCATTATCCATCCTTTGATGAATGCATTGTCTGTCCGTTGATGAATGCATTGTCTATCCTTTGATGAATGCATTGTCTGTCCGTTGATGAATGCATTGTCTGTCCGTCGATGAATGCATTATCCATCCTTTGATGAATGCATTGTCTGTCCGTTGATGAATGCATTGTCTATCCTTTGATGAATGCATTGTCTGTCCGTTGATGAATGCATTGTCTATCCTTTGATGAATGCATTGTCTGTCCGTCGATGAATGCATTATCCATCTTTTGATGAATGCATTATCCATCCTTTGATGAATGCATTGTCTGTCCGTTGATGAATGCATTGTCTGTTCGTTGTTACATGCATTGTCTGTCTGTTGATGAATACATAGTCTGTCCGTTGTTACATGCATCTCCCGTTGCAGATCGCCCGCGTCGTGCACGAAGTGCGCATCACCAACCAGCAGATGTACCTGTACCCGTCCCTGGAGGAGGCGCGCTTCCAGATCATGCAGCAGCTGTTCGCCTGGCAGGCCGTCGTCACCTCCCAACACCGCCTGCAGAGCTCCAGGTAACGCCATTTTAACTAATTTTACCATGTAATATTTACATGATAAAACTAGTGAAGGACATTGGTAACATATACCAAGCTAGGACACAAAATGCCCAACCCTCTTCTAGTGGAACGGGAGGCCTGCTGAGGACAGTCGGCAGTCCGCCTTCTCCTGAGGAGTGCAACGTGGTTTCCCCCCAGCAATGAGCAAATGGTGTCAAGTCCCCGACTGGCCCACACTAGATTATCCCTCCTGTTCCCAACACAGATTCAAATAAAAACATATTTATTTTCATATTATTTTTGGACATCTCATCAAAGATGAAGAAGAATATCCGTCAAGTCTGAAGAAGAAGACCGTCAGAGGCTGGTTTAAGCGATCACTTTACACACGTGTAACATTCACCAATTCTACCCATTATTGAATAATCTCTCTACTCTCTTGGCGCAGGTACCAAGTCGGTCTGGCGAGGCCGACCGCGCAGACGTACCGCAACCTGCTCACCAAGCTGCCCGGCGGGCCGCCAGCTCTGGAGGAGGCCTACGAGGCCATCGAGTGCAAGGTGGCCGAGGTGCGCGCCTACGTAGACGAGTGGCTGCGGTGAGTCCATCATTTACAGCCAACGGAATCTTGTTAAACAATCCTTTTTAGGACCGGTCCTTTTCAGGACCTCTCGCAAAAAAATATTGTAGAAACTGTTTCAAGTTGACTTGTCCTTATCCTCTACGGTGCATAGGACACTGTATCCAATTTATGCAATGTTGGTTTGATGGCTTTTTATATGAAAGCATGGTGATCAGTCCAATAAAGGTGAAAAAAGTGAAAAAACACATTGTATTTTTGCCCCCACCCACTTGGGAATCTAACCCGGGCCCGCATGGTAGTTAAATGTGCTGATCACTACACTATGGTGGTGGACTTAATGGAGACATTCAGAAGTGGAAGTTTTGGTTTTGAAAACTTGCGAAGCATTGTCCACCTCCGTAGCGCAGTGGTCAGCGCGTTTGGCTACCGTGCTGGAGGTCCCGGGTTCGATTCCAAGGAGGGTCAAAATAAATATGGCCAATTTTCACTCTCATATTTATTTAATATCACCCTGGACTGGTACAAGAAGCGCAGGGCTGATCACCTTGCCTTCATGTAATTTACGATCAAGATAACACTGCGTCGCTACGATGCAGTGCCCTATGCACCATTGGGTGCGGATAAGGGTTAGAAGTTTGAAAACTGGTCCTTTTTGGGGTCTGTTACAAATGTAAATGAAGCTACATTTCGGTATTAATTATTTTAAATTAAGATTTTTTTTAAAAACATTTTTTACGTATGGTCATTTTAAGGACCTTTGGCACAATGGATTATTAGAATCATAAATTTATAAATCACTTAACAATTTACAGCTTCATCATGTTTTCAAAGATTTTATAAAAGTTCTTTTTGGGACCGGTCCTTTTTGTGACCAATTCTTTTGTGTCCGGTCCCTTTCGGGACCAGTCCTTTTTAGGACCGTCCTTTTTTGTGATCTGTCCTTTTTGAGATTGGTTCTTTTTGTGATCAGTCCTTTTTTGGACCAGTTATTTTTTAAACCGATCCTTTTTAAGACCTCTCATGATTTATTTTGTTATTGCGTCGCAGTTACCAAGCCCTGTGGGATCTGCAAGCCGACAACCTGTACGGGAAGCTGGGAGAGGACATCACCCTCTGGATCAAGTGCCTCAATGACATCAAGTAAGTTCGGCAAGCGATGACCGCCATGTAATATGTATACATCAGGCGCGGAGCGTCTGTGCACACTGCGGATGCTCCGCCTACCTCGCATTTTAAGGTGGAGATTGACCGGAGCATTTCGTCGTAACATAACATCGTAACATAACGCCGTAACATGGCGAGCATGTTACGACGACGATACGGCGATTTGACGATACGGCTTTGCTGACTGACCGCGATCAGTGCTCGTTTGTGGCCTTGTGCTCAGTGTTGCCATTTTCTTCTCCAGTTTTCCCTTTACTGTGCTGCACGTAGCGCTCCAACCACCAAGGTGCCTGCTGCTGCCTTAATTTGATCTTAATGTGTTGCCATATGTCACACTAAAAAATCGGAATGACAGTCTAGAAATCTGTATTAACTTTGTATAGAATCAATAACCCAAAATCTGTATGTATTTCTGCAACTTTGCATTCATAGTTAAAATGTCGGATGACAAAGACGTGCTTCTTGGTTTTGTGATTTTAATAAATGAATTACAGCTTTCCAGGTGAAGAAAAAAAATGATTCCCTGCAGTTTGGGGAATTTCCCACAGATTGGCGACCTCGGTACTGACATAAAATTACATCCGGCTTTGGATGGAGCATTCGGAATGAGCGGGGAGCAGCTGGGCTCGCTGTACTGACTATACAAACGCTCGCAACGTAACACGTTACGACCAAATGGCTCCTGTCAGTCACCACGATCTCCAGCATCCCTTCTACAAAAAGTCACTGGTATACATATGTTGGCGCTGCTAATGTGATGTTGCGGTTGCAGGAAGTCGCGCACGACGTTCGACACGTCGGACACGCGGCGCGAGTACGGGCCGATGGTGATCGACTTCGCCAAGGTGCAGTCCAAGGTCACGCTCAAGTACGACGCCTGGCACAAGGAGGCGCTGGGCAAGTTCGGCACGCTGCTGGGCGCCGAGATGACCGGCTTCCACGGCCAGCTCGCCAAGAGCCGCGCCCAGCTCGAGAACCAGTCCCTCGGTAACCTCTCGCATATAAACTCACTGTTACGGTAGAACTCCTGCACTCCTCTCGTGCTGGTCCGGTCGCGAACCTCCTCCAAGCTTGGTTTACGATAACAATTCCTTTTTTTTAAATTAATGTTTTACTTAGTAAATACCACTATGTCTTAAAATCTACTGTGACACGTGTTTCGATGCATTCCGCATCATTTTCAAACACCGAAAATGATGCGGAATGCATCGAAACACGTGTCACAGTAGATTTTAAGAAATAGTGGTATTTACTAAGTAAAACATTAATTAAAAATGGATAGATTTTACCACAAAGTGACTGCCGAATCAATTAATGAAAGCAATATCCTCCGCTAGTTTTATCATGCATGATAGCGGCCAGACTATGGAATGAATTACCTCTCCGCGTGAACAAATGCACCTTCTCTTCTTCTTCTTTCTGTGCCACTTGTAACGAAGATCGGCGATCATCATGGCTATCTTCAATTTAGATGCTGCAGCTCGGAACAGAGATTTGGTGCTTCTGCCAAACCATTGTCGTAGGCTTTTCAGCCATGATGTCCTTGGGCGTCCTTGAGTTCTTCGCCCCTCAGTCTTTCCTTGTATGATTAGGTGGAGAAGAGGATATTTTTCATCTCTCATGACTTGTCCGAAGTACATCAGCGCACTTTGCTTGATGGTTGGTAGGAGTTCCTTATTGGTATTCATCTGTCGGAGGACCTCTAGGCTGGTGACCCCATGACGCCATGAAACTCGCAGGATCTTGTGATAGAGACCCATTTGAAACGCTTCTATTCCGTTTTCCAGTGCCCGTGTGAGTGTGTGTGCACCTTCTCTAATATAGCTTTTAAGGAAATGTCTGACACATTACAATCTATCATTAGTACCCTAACTGTCCATCAAACCTCCTCCCTCTACCTCCTTCCCTAAACTTCCTTCTTCCTTTGCCTTCCTTATTATCATCAATTTGTAATTTATGTTTTTTTTTAATGTTCAAGTACTATCTGCCCTCTGATTACAAACAGCTATATATGGTATCAAACGTTTTGACCTATATCACTAGTCTGTTTTTGGTTGGTTGGAAGATATTGCCTGCCAATGCACTTATTTATTTTCTGATGAAAGTTAAATTAATAAAATAAATGGACGTGCCCTACGTAAAGTGCTCTAACTACATTTTTATAAATTTTGATATATTTTGCGTATGTTATCTACAAATATAATAATAATAATAAAACCATTATCCGCACACCTTTGTCCGCCTCCGTAGTGTAATGGTCAGCACGCTCGGCTACCGTTCTGGAGGTCCCGGGTTCGATTCCCAAGGGGGGTAAAATAAATATATAAGTGACTTTTTCACTGTAATATTTTTTCAATATTACCCTGGACTGGTACCTGAAGCGGAGGGCTGATCACCTTTCCTTCATGTGTAAAAACGATCAAGATAACACTGCGTTAATATGACACAGTGCCCTATGCACCATTGGGGTGCGAATAAGGGTTTTTATTATTATTGTTATCCGCACCCCAATGGTTCAAAGGGCACTGCTTCATACGAACACAGTGTTATCTTGATCGTTTACACACGAAGGAAAGGTGATCAGCCCTCTGCTTCAGGTACCAGTCCAGGGTAATATTTAATAAATATTTGTCACAAAAAATATATGTAAAATAGATTACGCCTGCTTTTTAGGCGTATAAGACGCTATCTACATGAAATTTTCTAAATGAACTGATCTCCTAAAACGCTAACTACTTCATTTTGACAAAGCACAAAGTTAAAAAAAAAACTAACTAACTAACTAACCATCACGCCGCTTCCCCGCAGGGGTAGGCAGAGAGAATAGATCGCCACACCGCTCTGTCCTTGCACACACTCTTCGCCTCCTCCACGTTCATGCATCTCCTCATACATACCCGCCGATTGTTGCGACTCCTAACCTGACCGCTTTCAAGTATTTGGCATACCTGATCGTGCCACGTTTTTCTCGGTCTTCCTCCGCTTCTTTTCCCGCTAACGTTCGCCTCGTAAATTTGTTTTACCGTTCTTTCCTCACTCATTCGTTCTACGTGTCCGAACCATCTCAACGCACCTTTCTTAATTTTATCGATAATGCTTATCTCAGCTTTGCATTCCTTCCTTATTCCACTATTCGCACATCTATCATACGTCGTTTTGTCGCACATTCTTCTGAGAGATGCATTTAGTCTACTTTCATCCTTCTTTTGCCAACTCCATGTTTCACTTCCATACATCAGAGTTGGAACCAGGAACCAAACGGAGTTGGAATCTAGCATAAAGTTTTAAAACGATTTAATACACTATTTTATCGTGTTTCTGAATGAATAATGCTAGTTTGAAATTTCAGATAAAACCATTAATTAACGAAAGAGAATATATTTATTTATTGACTTGGCGTTTAATTTGTAGAACTCCATTTTAATTTATGTATTAATTTTAAATCAAACACAGATTTTTCGAGTCTACTAAGTTGTATTTTATTAACAAAAAACACATAAAAAATTATATTGTGACAATTGTTTCGCCTTGTTAGGGCATTATCAAACGAATGTGAAGATCAAATGGACTACGGTCCTTATGTAGCTATACAATTCTAAGTGACAGTTTTAACACGTGCAGCAATAATTTATGGGAGACAACAGTAGCTAATGGGGGATGTAGGTATGTACCCTTATATTTGTTTTCACATTGTTTGTTAACACATCGCTCACTCCTTTCAAGAACGTCATAAATCAAAAATCGTCAATTTTCAGTTGTGCATGTTTTCGGAATGCCCATAAAATGTACCATATCCCAACAAAAGAGGCATTAACTTAATATTTACCCGCTACAGGACAGAAAGTGTTGTTTTGGCATTTTGAAGAAAAGGTATTGTTTAATTATATTTTTAAATAAACTAAATATTTTTCGAATGGAGAAAAAATCTTCAGATTTTACCTAAAAAGATCTGTTGCACAGTAAAAAGTTCAATAAGTGGCTTGATATTTATTTTTAATGCATTGTATTATATTTTTGAACGTTAAAAACGTTCTCCTGAATAATCAAGTTTTTTGATTTATGACGTTCTTGAAAGGAGTGAGCGACATGTCAAAACTGTCTCTTAGAATTGTATAGCTACATAAGGACCGTAGTCCATTTGATCTTCACATTCGTTTGATAATGCCCTAACAAGGCGAAACAATTGTCACAATATAATTTTTTATGTGTTTTTTGTTAATAAAATACAACTTAGTAGACTCAAAAAATCTGTGTTTGATTTAAAATTAATACATAAAAGAAAAAGAATATGTTGAAAAAATCGTCTAAATTCTCTCCTGTAAAGTAACAGATTTGCAGATAGGGTACTTTACGTAGGGTACTTTACACCATCTCTCATCTCTCCCTGAAAATGACCTGATGTTCGCATTTTCGCAGAGGCCGCTTCGACCAGTGACGCAGTGGGACTGATCACCTACGTGCAGCAGCTCAAGAGGGAGGTCCTGGCGTGGGAGAGGCAGGTGGACACCTACAGAGAAGCGCAACGCATTCTCGAACGCCAGAGGTGAACTGCTCTGTCTTCTTCTTCTGTGCGTGTCGTGTCAGGTCCCCCCGACGTCGACCATCACTTGAGAGTAGTTGTCCTTGTCTCGGGCGGCTCCAGACAGTCCTGATCCCCGTCCGATCTCGTATATTCCGGAGCCGGGAGATCTGCCTTCTGCCAACACCTCGTGGACCCTCTATTTTCATATGAACACAGTGTTATCTTGATCGTTTACACATGAAGGAAAGGCGATCAGCCCTCTGCTTCAGGTACCAGTCCAGGGTGATATTGAATAAATATTAATAATAATAAATAATAAAACCCTTATCCGCACCCCAATGGTGCATAGGGCACTGCGTCATATAAACGCAGTGTTATCTTGATCGTTTACACATGAAGGAAAGGCGATCAGCCCTCCGCTTCAGGTACCGGTCCAGGGTAATATTGAATAAATATTAATAATAATAAATAATAAAACCCTTATCCGCACCCCAATGGTGCATAGGGCACTGCGTCACATAAACGCAGTGTTATCTTGATCGTTTACGCATGAAGGAAAGGCGATCAGCCCTCTGCTTCAGGTACCAGTCCAGGGTAACATTGAATAAATATTACAGTGAAAAAATCATTTACATTTATTTGAACCCTCCTGGGAATCAAACCCGGGACCTCCGGAACGGTAGCCGAGCGCGCTGACCATTACACTACAGAGGCGGACTAATTGAGAACAATAATACATCTTAATTATTGAAAAAAGAAAATGGACAATTTTCGATTTATGACGTTCTTGAAAGGAGTGAGCGACATGAGAAACGCCAGAAAATACCATTTTCATTTTTATTACTTAAGCTAAAATATGAAAATAACTCCCGTAATTGGAGATAATCCAGATTTTGTGAACAAGTATTTGGACACACTCAAAATGTTGTATAGGAATATTTGATCAGCGCAGTTTCTGCGGTGTCGCAAGGCGGCGATACCGTGAGCGGTGGAAGTTATAAGATATGATACAATTGGCCGGATTTGAATTGAAGGAAACGTAGAGTCCAATATAACGGGGACTTATCGGCTTTGGTTCTGACAGGTTCCAGTTCCCGACGTCTTGGCTTCACGTGGACAACATCGAAGGGGAATGGAGCGCCTTCAACGAGATCATGCGGCGCAAGGACTCGTCCATCCAGACGCAGGTACGCCCCCGAACCGCTCGTATACTTAGCGACCCCCGAGAGGACCGCTGTCTCACTGGGCGGACGTGTTCAATTTATTCAATAATTAATATATACATAACAAACAAACATTTAAGGCGTATACATTAAAAAAAAAAACAAATTAAAGACTCTTGTTTTTTTTTATTTATTTTAAATTCTTTTGTATTACATAGCATAAATTCAAATACAAAAAATATTAATAAAATATAAAATATAAAAATGAATACAAAAAAAGATCCCACAAAGGCATGGCCTGTGTGTGGGTATACAAAATAAATAGTCATAGTACAGGGTATAAGGGTATAGGTTTCTAAGTAGAATTAGTTAATACAAAATAACAAAAAACTTAATATAAAATACAAAAGAATACTTAACTCTCAGAAAACAATTGTTAAATGTGTAGAAGAATCCCGCTTCGGAAAACTCCTCCGGACACATGGAACAGATCAATATATAATGTGATATTGTTCAACATAGCGGTAGCTCTTCCTATTGTATTGTATTCGGGCAACTATTGTAGCCGAGCGTACCCTGGAGAAACTGGGTCGGGATAATAGTGCGGGGTTCTCGCAGGTGGCGTCCCTGCAGCAGAAGATCGTGGCGGAGGACAAGGCGGTGGAGCAGCGCACGGCCGACTTCCTGGCGGAGTGGGAGCGCTCCAAGCCCACGGCGGGCTCCATCCGGCCCGAGGAGGCGCTGCAGGCGCTGCAGCTGGCCGAGGGCCGCTACGCGCGCCTCAAGGAGGAGCGCGACAACGTGGCGCGCGCCAAGGAGGCGCTGGAGCTGCACGACGCGGCGGGCGGCGCGTCCGCCGAGCGCATGGCCGTGGCGCTGGAGGAGCTGCAGGACCTGCGCGGCGTGTGGGCCTCGCTCAGCCGCGTGTGGGCGCGCGTGGACGACACGCGCGAGCGGCCCTGGCTGTCGGTGCAGCCGCGCAAGCTGCGCCAGCAGCTGGAGGCCATGCTGACGGAGCTGAAGGAGCTGCCGGCGCGCCTGCGCATGTACGAGAGCTTCGAGTACGTGCGCCGCCTGCTGCACTGCTACACCAAGGTCAACATGACCATCGTGGAGCTCAAGTCGGACGCGCTCAAGGAGCGCCACTGGAAGCAGCTGTGCCGGCAGCTGCGCGTGGACTGGGCGCTGGCCGACCTCACGCTGGGCCAGGTGTGGGACGCCGACCTGCTCAAGAACGAGCACATCGTCAAGGACGTCATCCTCGTGGCGCAGGGCGAGATGGCGCTCGAGGAGTTCCTCAAGCAGGTGACCATGCCCATTCACTATTACCCATTTACTCCACATCAGTCTACGTTAGGTCATTTTTAATGTAAATTAACCAGTCGACATTAGGTCATTTTTAATGTAGATTACCCAGTCCACATTAGGCCATTTTTAATGTAGATTAATCAGTCCACATTAGGTCATTTTTAATGTAGATTAATCAGTCTACATTAGGTCATTTTTAATGTAGATTGATCAGTCTACATTAGGTAATTTTTAATGTAGATCAATTAGTTTTCTTAAGGCCATTTTTAATTTAGATCAAGCAGTCTGCATTAGCTCATTTTTGATGTGGATTGATCAGTCTACATTAGGTCATTTTTAATGTAGATCAATTAGTTTCTTTAGGCCATTTTTAATTTAGAACAAGCAGTCTGCATAAGGTCATTTTTAATGTAGACTGATCAGTCTGCATTAGGTCATTTTTTATGTGGATTGATCAGTCTACATCAGGCCATTTTTAATTCAGATTGAGCAATCTACATTAAGCAATTTTTAATGTAGATTGGAGTCTACTTAAGAGTTACTTAACTGAGTTAAGTCGAGATACTTAATTAGTTAGTGTAATGGTAGCCTCCGCCTCCGTAGTGCAATGGTCAGCGCGCTCGGCTACCGTTCCGGGGGTCCCGGGTTCGATTCCCAGGAGGATGGGTCAAATAAATATAAGTGATTTTTTCACTCTAATATTTATTCAATATTACCCTGGACTGGTACCTGAAGCGGAGGACTAATCACTTTTCCTTCATGAGTAAATGATCAAAATAACACTGCGTTTATATGATACAGTACCCTATGCACCATTGGGTTGCGGATAAGGGGTTCGAAGTTGAAGTTAAAGTTAGTTAGATTGATCAGTCTTTATAAGGTCATATTATTTCGAGAAATAAAAATACTTAAGTACTTAAATAGTTAAAGATTTAGATTTATGATTTAGTTTAAGTCATAAATTAAACCCTGAAGAGGGCAACAGGTTGTTGCCGAAACTAGTTGGTTACTAAAAATGTGAGTGGATCAAAACACAAAGCCTTTTTATTTCTCGAAATAATATATCAATATAATCCACAAAGTTAATGCTTTCAATATTCAAAACAAGGTTATTTCTGGGCATGGATCGAGTGGTCCTTTTTAGGGTCTTTGATGGAAGGCATGATGCATGGTGGGTTTCGCAGGTCCGAGAGTCGTGGCAGAGCTACGAGCTCGACTTGATCAACTACCAGAACAAGTGCAAGATCATCCGCGGCTGGGACGACCTCTTCAACAAGGTCAAGGAGCACATCAACTCCGTGGCGGCCATGAAGCTGTCCCCGTACTACAAGGTGAGCTTGTTTTCGCTTATTATATACTTCTTCTTCTTCTTCTTATTATTATAGGCCTTGCGGCCTGTTTTTATGAGGGATTAGCCTCCTGCCACGTCGATTCCCAGCTATCCACCCATCTCTTTGGTGGTCTGCCCGAGAGCCGTCTACCATGGGGTCGGCCGTACAGTGCGATGTGGGGGAGTCTGGATGGTTCCATTCTCCTCACACGTGCATACCATAGTCTCCTTCGTTGCCTTCCCCACCTAACGACATCTTCGATCTCGCATATTTCCCTGATCCTGGCGTTTCTGATTCTATCTCGAAGACTCTTATTATATATAAATAATAATAATAAACCCTTATCCGCACCCCAATGGTGCATAGGGCACTGCTTCATATGAACACAGTGTTATCTTGATCGTTTACACACGAAGGAAAGGTGATCAGCCCTCCGCTTCAGGTACCAGTCCAGGGTAATATTGAATAAATATTACAGTGAAAAAATCACTTATATTTATTTGACCCCCCTGGGAATCGAACCCGGGACCTCCAGAACGGTAGCCGAGCGTGCTGACCATTACACTACAGAGGCGGACGAAATATTATATACTAGGTTTATAAATACAACATATTGAGTGTGTCCAACTACTAGTTCACAAATCTGGATTATCTCCAATTACAGGAGTTATTTTTCATATTATTTCTTTGACATCTCATCAAAGATGATGAAGAATATGGAAGTCTGAGTATTTACGGGGCTGACGACCCTCATAGGCTCGTTTAAGTGATCACTTTACACACGTGTAACATTCATGACGGTCGTCAGCCCCGTAAATGCCCAGACTTCCATATTCTTCTTCATCTTTGATGACATGTTAAAAAAATAATATATGGTTTATAGATCATTAAGTGGATTTTTTTTCTAACTTAAAAAATTATGTTTTATTTGAATCTGTTTTGGGAACTTGAGGGATAATCTAGTGTGGGCCAATCGGGGACTTGTCAGCATTTGCTCATTGCTGGGAGGAAACCACGTTGCTCTCCTCAGGAAAAGCCGCTCACAGAGACTGCTGACTGTCCTCAGCAGGCCTTCCGTTCCACTAGAACGCGATCATTGACTATTTGATATCTTACTAGCTTAATATTGCCCTGAACATATCCCAAAGGATTTTAAACTTGGAAGTATAATATATTGACTTGGTAAAAATGACTAACTGCATTGATGTTTATTTTGTTGCCAAGCAAAAGTGACTTGAATGGCCCTCCTGAGCATTTTACATTTGTTAGTTGGTCACTTTCTCCTGGACAACTATGATACAGATGATACCACCTCTGGTGAGAGTTCCTTATGAACTAGCACGGATTCGATGTCGGTCCTCACCCAGGCTCCTGCAGCACGTCTCCGGCTATTGTCTTTGAATACTGAAAAGGGGACATCTTGAGATGTCTCCGCATCACGCAAAGATACTTGAAACGATGCAGGCAACTCAAAGCCAGTTGGACTCACGCGATCGCTGTTCCAGGTGTTCGAGGAGGAGGCATTGACCTGGGAGGAGAAGCTGAACCGCATCAACGGGCTCTTCGACGTATGGATCGACGTGCAGCGGCGCTGGGTGTATCTAGAAGGCATCTTCTCCGGGTCCGCCGACATCAAGGCGCTGCTGCCGGTGGAGACTTCGCGCTTCCAGAGCATAAGGTAGCATAGGTTTGTGGGGCTCCGCACGGGGCTTTGCACTCCGCCACCCCCCCTCCACACCCCACTGAGCCTCCGTTCCCCGTTGCAGCTCCGAGTTCCTGGGGCTGATGAAGAAGGTGTCCAAGTCGCCGATGGTGATGGACGTCCTGAACATCCCGGGGGTGCAGAGGGCGCTGGAGCGCCTCGCCGACCTGCTGGGCAAGATACAGAAGGCGCTGGGCGAGTACCTCGAGAGGGAGCGAACCAGCTTCCCCAGGTATCCTCGTGATAGATTTTATATATTTACAAACGGCCCTTTTTAAGACTCCTATTAGGGCTCAGAAAGGAACACTTTCTCCGAAAAATAAACAGTAGTCATCTTATAAGGATTTTAACGTAACTATAAACGAGCCTTTTTAAGACCCCTATGAGAGCCCTAAAAGGAACCACTTTTTCCGAAGAATGAACAGCAGTCATCAGCAGGTTTTCTTTTTCTCTGCCTACCCCTCATGGGAAATGGCGTGATAGTTACTCAGATTTTATTTGAACATAACTAAAAACAGGCCTTTTGAAGACCTCTATGAGAACTCAGAAAAGGACTACTTAGTTAGTTTTTTATATCCTACCTGTAAAGAATCTCTTTTAGAACATCAAAAAATATTCTGTATGCTCCTAAAAAGGGCCATTAATTTTTTAGTATAATTGTTAAGTGCATTCATCGTAAGTATATCAAAATTAATAACTGTTGTTAAAGGTCTTTTTTAGGTCCTCGTGAAATGTTCTGAAATCAACAGTAGCTAGCCATCTTTTTAAAATTTATATGAATATGTATGAATATGTATGTGCCTTTAAAAATAGTTTTTAGATCATTTTTTTGGGTCCTAAAAAGGGCCATCTATTCTGATGTTGTTAATGGTCCTTTTTCAGGACCTCGTGAAATATTCTGTTTGGTCCTGAAAAGGACCATTTATTCCAAATAATGGTCACGAATTAGATATATTTTTTTATAGATTCTACTTTGTGGGCGACGAAGACTTGCTGGAGATTATCGGCAACAGCAAGAACGTTGCCCGCTTGCAGAAGCACTTCAAGAAAATGTTCGCCGGCGTGGCGGCCATCTTGCTCAACGAGGACAACACCATCATCCTCGGCATCGCGTCGCGGGAGGGGGAAGAGGTGAGGGGCGCCTCCACGCGCGCGCTGCGGACGGCGGTGGACCTTTGTACTTTGTTGGACTATCTGAAGGATGATCGCTTTGTGTACCATTAGGCGCGTCTTTTGAATCCTGACTAGCTAGCGACGCGGTCGCACCGAATCGTGTACTCATATCCTCAAATCAGTGTTTTTTTTTATATATTTTTTATCATTATAACTATGATGACTAGCTAGCGACGCAGTCGTACCGAATTGTGTACACATTTTTTTTATCAGATTTTTTTCAACTAAAAACAAATATCTTGACTGGATAGCGTCGCGGTCGTACCGAATCGTGTACTCATATTTTCATATCGTCAGTTCATTTAAATATTTAAATATAATCATGAATAGCTAGCGACGCAGTCATACCGAATTGTGTACTCATCTTTTTATCAGTTTTTTTTTTAATTAAAAAAATACCCTGACTAGCTAGCGACGCAGTCGTGCCGAATCGCATACTCATATTTTTGTTTTAGCAGATCGATTTTTTAATATGTTAAAAAAAAAAATCATGACTAGCTAGCGACGCAGCCATACCGAATTGTGTATTCATATTTTTATTTTATCAGATCAAAAAAATAAATCCTGACTAGCTAGCGACGCAGCCATACCGAATTGTGTATTCATATTTTTATTTTATCAGATCCAAAAAAAATCCTGACTAGCTAGCGACGCAGCCATACCGAATTGTGTATTCATATTTTTATTTTATCAGATCAAAAAAAAATCCTGACTAGCTAGCGACGCAGTCATACCGAATTGTGTATTCATATTTTTATTTTATCAGATCAAAAAAAAATCCTGACTAGCTAGCGACGCAGCCATACCGAATTGTGTATTCATATTTTTATTTTATCAGATCAAAAAAATATCCTGACTAGCTAGCGACGCAGCCATACCGAATCGTGTATTCATATTTTTATTTTATCAGATCAAAAAAATAAATCCTGACTAGCTAGCGACGCAGCCATACCGAATTGTGTATTCATATTTTTATTTTATCAGATCAATTTAAAAAACCTACTAGCTAGCGACGCAGCCATACCGAATTGTGTATTCATATTTTTATTTTATCAGATCAAAAAAATAAATCCTGACTAGCTAGCGACGCAGCCATACCGAATTGTGTATTCATATTTTTATTTTATCAGATCAAAAAAATAAATCGTGACTAGCTAGCGACGCAGCCATACCGAATTGTGTATTCATATTTTTATTTTATCAGATCAAAAAAAAAATCCTGACTAGCTAGCGACGCAGCCATACCGAATTGTGTATTCATATTTTTATTTTATCAGATCAAAAAAAATAATCCTGACTAGCTAGCGACGCAGCCATACCGAATTGTGTATTCATATTTTTATTTTATCAGATCAATTTAAAAAACCTACTAGCTAGCGACGCAGTCATACCGAACTGTGTACTCATTTTGTTTTTGTATCATTAGATCGGCGTTTTACTATCCTGAATGAATTTAGAATGATTAAAATATTTTTATAATCCTGACTAGCTAGCTAGAAAGGTAGAGGAAGGACGATTGAGATGGTATGGGCGTATAGGACGCAGGGAACCCGAACATGAAGTTGACCAGGGTAAAAATGGATCTTCCTCGAAAGTTATCTAGAAGAAGACCGAGAAATTCATGGATGCTGCAGAAAGATAACATGATTCCAAGGCCGTTGTCCATGACAGAGGGACCTACAGCCTGAGGACGAGGAGAGCTGACCCCAGCAGTCTGCAAAGACGATAAGTTGGGATAAGCCAGGAAGAAGATCATAATTATATAAGAGACTAGAAGGAATGTGTATTTGATTACGCATTTTTATCGATTGTTGCGCGGTATGATCGATCATCCTCAAATCATCCGGAACATTGGTCTCTGTGTTCCCGATAGTTAGCTAAGACAGCGTCGACATAGATTGTTTCCCATTCCTATACACAGGACCAACCTGCCGATGGTTATGCCTGTAGGAAGAGCTACCGCTATGTTGAACAATATCTCATTGGATATTGATCTGTTCCATGTGTCTGAAGGAGTTTTCCGAAGCGGGATTCTTCTACACCTATAGCAATAGTTCTTGCATATATTTTATTTTAATGTATACGATTTTTAAAAAAATATGGTTTGTAATGAAAGAAAGAACGGTTAAACAAATTTATGAAGCGAATGGAATTGGAAAAAATAGCAGAAGACGACCGAGGAAAACTTGGCACAATCAGGTATGTCAAATACTTGAAAGCGGCCGGGTCAGGAGTCGTAATAATCGTCGGGTATGTATGAGGAGATGCATGAATGTAGAAGAGGCAAAGAGTGGTGTGGCGTTCGATTCTCTCTGCCTACTCCTGCGGGGAAGCGGCGTTATGGTTAGTTGGTTAGTTAGTTATGTATATATTAATTGAAATAAATAAATTGAATTGAATAATTCCCCTATTACTTTTATCTTTTTTACTTTTTTATCATATATGCTCGATTAGTTTTATCTACAAGTATGTGGTCGCGAACTGTTCCAGGTGGAGTTCGCGACGCCCGTGAACACGGCCGAGCACCCCAAGATCAATGAGTGGCTCACCATGGTGGAGCGCGAGATGCGCGTGACGCTGGCCGGGCGCCTGCGCGCCGCCGTGGCCGACGTCAAGCGCTGGCGCGGCGCGCCCGAGCCGCCCGCCTTCCTCGCCTGGGTGGACGCCTACCAGGCGCAGGTGAGACGCCGAGACTCCGCGCGACCCCGTTTTGCACCCTTCAAAATGTGGAACCGAGGCGACATAGCACAACCCCGTTTTACACCCTTCAAAATGTGGAACCGAGGCTACATCGCACAACCCCGTTTTATGCCCTCAATAAGTGTCGGGCTGTGGTCCCGCGGTTGGTGTTGCGGGCTCTCGAGTCAGTTTCTAGGCCCTATGCCCAGACTTCCATATTCTTCTTCATCTTTGATGAGATGTCAAAAAATAAAATAATATTATATTCGGAAATTTTTCTCTTGAAATTGTAATTTTGTAGTTGAAATTGTACAATTTCACCTACAAATAAGTTCTTTAATAATATACTTCGTCATAAAATAAAAAATATACAAAAAAATCATCACATGACCGCAAGCCACACGTAAAGGCGCCGCGGGCCGCGGGTTGGCCAGGCCTGTACTAGAGTATATCCGCGTGAGAAGTTTCACTTTAAATGGCGCAAAATGAAAAGGTGTGTTTTACATATGTGTGCAGGTGGTGGTGCTGGCCGCGCAGATCATGTGGTCCGAGGACGTGGAGGCGGCGCTGCAGGCGGGCGGCACGCTGCACGCCGTGCTGGCGCAGGTGGAGGGCACGCTCACCGTGCTCGCCGACAGCGTGCTGCAGGAGCAGCCGCCGCTCAGGAGGCGCAAGCTGGAGCACCTGGTGAGCGACACTATATAGTCTCGGCTGATCCCGAAAGGGACCTCTTTGGGATGGCAGTAAATAATGTCGTATGACCCCGAAAAGGGCCTCTTTGGAATGGCATCAAATAATGTCGTATTACCCCGAAAAGGGCCTCTTTGGGATGGACTTTCATATGACAGTAAATGATGTCATATGATCTCGATATGGGTCTTTTTAGGGTGGCAGTAAATAATGTCTTTTGATCCCGAAAAGGGCCTTTTTGGGATGGCAGTGAATATGGCTTTTCATGATGGTAGCAAATAATATTGTGTAACCTCTTAAAGAGACTTCTTAGGCTCATTATTCAAATAATGCTCTGTCTCCCCAAAAAAGGCCTAAACCGCATGATAGGATTCCCGTGCGGATCATCTCGACTGTGTGTGATTGAAGATCGAGATATCAGTGCCTTATGCGCCATTTGCATGTCCTGTCTATGCTTCTAGATCAACGAGTTCGTGCACAAGAGGACCGTCACGCGCCGCCTCATCTCGGCCGACGTCAACTCGCCGCGCAACTTCCAGTGGCTGTCGGAAATGAGGTGTTACTTCGACTCCAGAAACCCTGACGTAAGCCTATTCATTTTATCCGTCGGCTGCCAGCTTCGCGTCTTAACTGCTTGCGGGTTGTCGGCAGTTGACGTTCCAGGCGAAGTGAACATGAAGCAAGCTTGATGGCGTCTTGTCATATATCAAACTCAATATACCTTGACATGTATGAATAGAAAGTTAGTTTGTGGCGTTCTATCCTTTCTGCCTACAGTTATCGGATAAGCCTGTTAGGAGTCCCTCAAGGCACATTTCTTGAACCCTTGCATTTTATTAATCTGACAGTTTTTACTCCATATAACATGTGGGCAAGCATGACTAGACGTATCGAGGACGTAGTGTGTGGCGTTCTACCCTCTCTAGCTACAGTTATCAACTGAGCCTTGATGTTATGTCATGAGTTCCTCAGGGCACCTTTCTGGAACCCTCGCGTTCTATCAATCTGTCAGTATGACAGATGTTCTGGCAATATGACTCGGTGCATGGGGAAGCTAGTGTGTGGCTCGAGCGCGCGTAATGACGTCTGCCCGATGCACAGGTGCTGCAGCAGCTCACCATCCACATGGCCAACGCCAAGTTCCTGTACGGGTTCGAGTACCTGGGCGTGCAGGACCGCCTGGTGCAGACGCCGCTCACGGACCGCTGCTATCTCACCATGACGCAGGCCCTGGAGGCGCGCCTCGGCGGCTCCCCCTTCGGTGAGTGTCTTTCTTTTCTTTTTCTTTTTTTAACCAATCAAAAGGTAATAAACTTGCCCTAATAGAAAGGCCTCCGCCTCCGTAGTGTAGTGGTCAGCATGCTCGGCTACCATTCTGGAGGTCCCGGGTTCATTGACATTGACACGGTATTCACCTTTTCTGGTTTGCATTTTTCTAGGTCTATTGGAATGGACACACTTACAATATTGTGATAAGTGAATTTTGTCCACCTCTGTAGTGTAATGGTCAGCACGCTCGGCTACCGTTCTGGAGGTCCCGGGTTCGATTCCCAGGGGGATCTAATAAATATAAGTGATTTTTTTCTCTCTAATATTTATTCAATATTACCCTGGACTGGTACCTGAAACGGAGGGTTGATCACCTTTCCTTCATATGTTAATGATCAAGATAACACTGCGTTTATATGAAGCAGTGCCCTATGCACCATTTGTGTGCGGACAGGGATCGAAGAAAGAAAATGAACAAATAATATAAGCGCTGCAGAGTTCGTCTCTGTATTGACATGGCCATTTTACGATGTGTGCTTTTTCCAGGCCCGGCTGGTACGGGCAAAACCGAGTCGGTGAAGGCGCTCGGCAACCAGCTCGGGCGCTTCGTGCTGGTCTTCAACTGCGACGAGACCTTCGACTTCCAGGCCATGGGTAGGATCTTCGTCGGCCTGTGTCAGGTAAGCTCCGCCATAATGTGTTAAACGGGGTTGTGTAATGTCACCGGGCTGTTTGATCTATTCATAGATAATTCTAGCAGTCGATGCCCAATCCCGGGGCAATCGATGCCGGCGTGTCTCTAAAGGTGTTAAACAGGGATGTGTAATGTCACCATAATTGATTAATCTATTCACAGAAAGTTCTGGCAGTCGATGCCCAGTTCCCGGCATATCTCTAAAGGTGTTAGTTAAACAGGGATGTGTAATGTCACCGTGACTGTTAAATCTATTCCTTTGATAGTTCTGCCAGTTGATGCCCTGTTGCTGACGTTCTCTAGGTGTTAAACAGGGATGTGTAATCACACCGGAGCTGTTTAATCTATTCATGGATAATTATGGCAGTCGATGCCCAGATCCAGGTTTATCCCTATAGATATTAGTTAAACAGGGACGTGTAATGTCACTGTAGCTGTTCAATCCTTTATGAATAATTATAGCAGTCAATGCCTGGTTCCTGGGATATCTCTAAAAGTGTTAGTTAAACGGGGATGTGTTATATCACCGGATCTGTTTGATCTATTCACGGATAGTCTGGCAATCGATGCCGGCGTGTCGCTAAAGGTGTTAAACAGGGATGTGTAATGTCACCGCCAGGTGGGAGCCTGGGGCTGCTTCGACGAGTTCAACCGGCTGGAGGAGCGGATGCTGTCGGCCGTGTCGCAGCAGGTGCAGACCATCCAGGAGGCGCTCAAGATGCACCAGGAAGGCGACTCCAACTCCTGTGAGAATCCATTGCCTCATCTTCATATCTCATTAAATTTTTTGAATTACCTAACCTTTTGTTTTTAAAATTACCTGATATCCGAGTAACTCTGAAATCTAGCTACGGCCTATGCAACACCGCTTATCATGACCCTACTCAGGCTTAAGTTTTATAGCCTATGCCTGCTCGTGAGTGGATTTACTCTTTGTGTTCAAAGTTTTTATAATTTCATATAATTCATGAGTGAAAATTCTAGTCCAAAACACTCGCTATCTTGCTAGATGTATGAGTTTATCCATTTCATTGATTCTAAGCTAGCATTGAACTTACTTAGGTGTATGATTTTACAAAGGATGTGAGTTTACTTATGTATGTACAAGGTATATATATACACACACACACACACACATATATATATATATATATATATATATATATATATTTATATATATATGTATGTACATATATATATATATATATATATATATATATATATATATATATATATACACACACACACACACATATATATATATATATATATATATATATATATATATATATATATATATATATATGTATGTATCTCATGCTCTTGCAGCCTCCATCGTGGTGGAGCTGGTGGGCAAGCAGGTGCGCGTGTCGCGCGACATGGCCATCTTCATCACCATGAACCCGGGCTACGCGGGCCGCTCCAACCTGCCCGACAACCTCAAGAAGCTGTTCCGCTCGCTGGCCATGACGTCGCCGGACCGCCAGCTCATCGCCGAGGTGATGCTCTTCAGCCAGGGCTTCCGCACCGCCGAGAAGCTGGCCTGCAAGATCGTGCCCTTCTTCAAGTGAGCCTTTTCGCTTTCCTTCAAGCCTTGCCCCCTTATTTTATTTTATTTTTTTAGATTGCAATGTCCGCCTCCAGGTCTTCAAGGGGACGATGGAGGGTATACGGCTGTCCAAACTCAAAACCCTTTTTTTTTCATTTAAACCCTTATCTGCACCCCAATGGTGCATAGGGCACTGCATAATACAAAAGCAGTGTTATCTTGATCATTAAACACATGAAGGAAAGGTGATCAGCCCTCCGCTTCAGGCACCAGTCCAGGGTGATATGGAATAAATATTAGAGTGAAAAAATCACTTATATTTATCTAACCCCTCCTGGAAATCGAACCCGGGACCTCTAGAACGGTAGCCGAGCGTGCTGACCATTGCGCTACGGAGGCGGACAGAATTTATTTCATGTAGAAAAATATTCCTTACTGTCAAAACACAGTAAGGAACTTTTTTTTTTGTAGTATTTTTTTTTGCATTTTTGGACTAAGTAGATTCTACGCGAATATGCGAGATGGAAGATGTCGTTAGGTGGGGAAGGTAACGAAGGAGACAAGGGTATGCGCGTGTGAGGAGAATGGAACCATCCAGACTCCCCCACATCGCACTGTACGGCCGATCCCATAGTAGACGACTCCCGGGCAGACCACCAATGAGATGGGTCGATAGCTGGGAATCGACGTCGCAGGAGCTAATCCCTCTTAAAAACAGGCCGCAAGGCCTACAATAATAATAAGATGAAGAAGATTCTGCTTAGTCCAAAAATGCAAAAAACATGTACCATAAAAAAAAGTCCCTTTCTGTGTTTTAAGTTTGGACAGCCGTATAAACGCCAGAGGACGCCCACGCTGCGAATACCTAAGCGACTTATACAAGGACATGGGCTGCTCCACGGGCTGGTATGATGAGCTGAAGAGGGTTTGGGAAAATAAACTAGAATGGTGAAGGAGATGTCATCTGACCCAGTTTCTCCAGGGTATGCTTGGCTACATTAGTTTAGAGACTAGAAGGAATGTGTATTTAATTACGCATTTTTATCCATTGTTGCGCGGTATGATGGATAATCCTGAAATTATCCGGAGCATTGGTCTGTATGTTCCCGATAGTTACCTAAGACAGCGTCGGCATAGATTGTTTCACATTCCTATACACAGGACCAACCTGCCGATGGTTATGCCTGTAGGAAGAGCTACCGCTATGTCGAACAATATCACATTGGATATTGATCTGTTCCATGTGTCCGAAGGAGTTTTCCGAAGCGGGATTCTTCTACACCTTTAAGTCTTCTTGCTTACTTTTAATATATACGCCTTGAATATTGTTTGTTATGTATATATTATTTTTTTATTGAATAAATTGAATTGAATTGAATCTGTTGCTGACTTATACGCAGGATTGAGACCAGAGAGAGAGAGTCCGCCTTCATAGTGTAATGGTCAGCACGCTCGGCTACCATTCTGGAGGTCCCGGGTTCAATTCACACGGGGGTTCAAATAAATATAAGTGTTTTTTTCACTCTAAAATTTATTCAATGGTACCCTGGATTGGTCCCTGAAGCGGAGGACTAATCACCTTTCCTTCATGAGTAAATGATCAAGATAACACTGTGTTTATATGATACAGTGCCCTATGCACCATTGGGGTGCGGATAAGGGTTTTATTATATATTATTATATTGAGACACCTATAATATTGATTATATCACCATTGAATATTTATTCAATGGTACCCTGGACTGGTCCCTGAAGCGGAGGGCTGATCACCTTTCCTTCGTGTGTTAATTAACGATCAAGATACCACTGCATTTATGTGATGCGCTAGTGTCCTATGGGAGTTTGAAGAAGAAGAATTGCCATTTATATGAAATGTGTCTTTTGGAGAGGCACAGCGAAACTAAAATTATGAGTTTGCCTTATCGGCTGTCCAAAATCAAAACACAGTAAGGGACATTTTTTTGTAGTAGGTTTTTTTTGCATTTTGGTAGAATCTATAATACTTAGTCCAAAAATGCAAAAAAACGTACTCCAAAAAAAATATCCCTTACTATGTTTTAAGTTTGGACAGCCGATACGTATAAATGTACAGTATATCGTATCGGCTATATTATAAATAATAATAAAACCCTTATCTGCACCCCAATGGTGCATAGGGCACTGCGTCATATAAACGCAGTGTTATCTTGATCGTTTACACATGAAGGAAAGGTGATCAGCCCTCCGCTTCAGGTACCAGTCCAGGGTAATATTGAATAAATATGACAGTGAAAAAATCACTTTTATTTTTTTTACCCCCCTTGGGAATCGAACCCGGGACCTCCGGAACGGTAGCCGAGCGTGCTGACCATTACACTACGGAGGCGGACAAAATCATAACTATATTAAATTAAAATTATAACTATATTAAATTAATAAAATGAAAAAAATATATGTGGAGAATAGACCGTGTGTCATAGCGTGCCGTTTTGCTGGTACGGATATGCGGTGTGTGGTGTGTGATGTCTAACGGTTGGCGCTCTCTTGCAGGCTGTGCGACGAGCAGCTGTCCAACCAGTCCCACTACGACTTCGGGCTCCGGGCGCTCAAGTCCGTCCTCGTATCGGCCGGCAACGTCAAGCGGGACCGCATCATGAAAATCAAGGTACGCCCTCCGCGACTCCGCTTGACCCGATGCGATGAAGGAACGGCAAACCAAATATCCCTAAAGGTGTTTGTTACTGCGATCTCTCAGAAGAATGTGCGACAAAACGATGTATGATAGATGTGCGAATAGTGAAATAAGGATGGAATGCAAAGCTGAGATAAGCATTATCCATCAAATTAAGAAAGGTGTGTTGAGATGGTTTGGACATGTAGAACGAATGAGTGAGGAAAGAACGGTAAAACAAATTTATGAGGCGAATGTTAGTGGGAAAAGAAGCAGAGGAAGACCGAGAAAAACATGGCACGATCAGGTACGCCAAATACTTGAAAGTGGTCAGGTTAGGAGTCGTAACAATCGGCGGGTATGTATGAGGAGATGCATGAACGTGGAAGAGGCAAAGAATGTTTGCAAGGACAGAGTGGTGTGGCGCTCTACTTTTCCTTTGTTTTCAAACTCCGTCCCTTGACTAACCCCTTCCCCTTACTTTCCCCTCTCCATATTTATAGAACAATTTTATATTTTATATTTTAGTTATTATACAGACCTGAATGATGGAAGTTTAATGTTTTCTTTGATCATTGTAACATGTCTTACCACAAAGTTAATGCCGAAACAATAAATAAAATAAATAGAAGTTGTCTCGGGTATGTATGAGGATGTGAACAGATGTGGAAGAGAGATTTGATTTTAACATAACTGAGAGCCCGAAAAAGACCACTCTCTCCGAAGAAAAAATAGAAGTTATCTTGGGTAAGTATGAAGAGATGCACAGATGTGGAAAGGAGGTATTTTGCCAACCAACTTCCTTGAACATTGTCGTGATAGGTTTGATTTTAACATGACTGAGAGCCCGAAAAGGACCACTCACCCTAAGGAACGGACAGAGAGTGTTATGTGATTGTTCTGGGCGCAGGAGACGCTGCTGGGGCGCGGCGAGGCGGCCGTGGAGGAGGCCTCCATCGCTGAGTCGCTGCCGGAGCAGGACATCCTGATCCAGTCGGTGTGCGAGACCATGGTGCCCAAGCTGGTGGCCGAGGACATCCCGCTGCTCTTCTCGCTGCTCAGCGACGTCTTCCCCAACGTGGGCTACACGCGCGCCGAGATGACGGGTGAGTGCGCCCGCGTCACCACCTCCCCAAGGACAAACTCCTATTCACTTCCTGACCCATTTCCCCTTCTGTCTTCTCTTTTACCTCCTCGGAAGCAAAATGTTGTATGGGAAACACGGAAGGAGAGGCTTCCAACTGGCGAGTCCCTGAAATCGAGTTATCAAACAAATAACCTATTTATTTATAACGTATTTATAGATTTGGCGTTTAATTTGTAGAACTCCATTTTAATTTAAGTTATAATTGTTAAATCTGATTTTTTCAGTTTGTATTTCATTGTTAAAGAACGCATAAAAATTAATATTGTGACAATTGTTTCGCCTAGTTATGGCATTTTCAAACGGATGTTGAATGCCATAACTAGGCGAAACAACTATCACAATATTAATTTTTATGTATTTTTTTAACAATAAAATACAACTTAGTAGACTCGAAATATCTGTATTTGATTTAACAATCAATACACATTACTGCATAGTTATGGGAGACTTTAATGCTAAGATTGGAAAGTGCTGTGGAAACGAGAAATTTATAGGACAATTTGGAACCGGACTCCGGAATAACAGAGGTCAGATGCTGGTAAACTTTCTACATGCTAACAAAATGTTTTGCATGAACACATTTTTCAAGAAAAAACCAAAACGCAAATGGACCTGGAGAAGCCCGGATGGTAACATAAAAAACGAAATTGATTTTATTATGGCTAATAAGATGAGCATAGTCACTGATGTCTCAGCGATGCAATGTTTTAGTACCGGAAGTGACCACCGTCTCGTTCGAAGTACTGTGCACTTAGACATCAAACTAGAAAGGAAAAAGCTGATAAAACAAAAAGTAATACGTCCGTTAAATGTTCAGAGCAAGCTTGAGGAAATTTTTCAGCTTGAACTACAAAATCGATTCGCAGCACTGGAAGAGATTGATGACACTGACAACGTCAATAAACTTAACGACAGAATCGTTAATAGCATTAAAGAAACTGCCAAAAAAGTCATAAAGCAGTGCAAAAAGAAAAAAGGGTCAAAACTCTCAGACAAAACGATAGCTCTCATGGACGAACGTCGTAAAAGCAGAAGCATCCAAGACTACAATACCCTGAACAAAAAAGTGAAAAAATCCATGAGATTTGACATTCGTCGTTCAAACACACAGTATATCATGGAGATTGTTGCACAAGGCCGAGGGTCAAATGCATTTAGCAGACACACCTCTATAGGACAGGCCCAACTTTCCAAACTAAAGACACACGATGGGAAGATAACAACAAATCTTAATGATATACTGAAGGAAATAGAACATTTCTATGGGTTATTGTATTCATCTACGATACCAAGTCCTATTGACAGAGCTGCGGACGACAAGAGGGCTACTCTCACAAAGCACTGGTCTGAAGACATCCCAGATATAAGTATATTCGAAATTAAATCGGCCCTAAAACAACTTAAAAACAACAAAGCCCCTGGAGAAGACGGAATTACATCTGAGCTCCTGAAAGTAGGAGGAACCCCTCTGTTGAAAGAGCTTAAAAAACTATTCAACAAGGTAATAGAACATGGAGAAACCCCGGCGACATGGAGTACGAGTATTGTGATATTGTTCCACAAAAAAGGGGATAAATCACTACTCAAAAACTACCGACCCATTTCCCTTCTTTCCCATGTATATAAAGTATTCTCCAGAATTTTAACAAATAGGCTTACGGGTCGATTTGATGAATTCCAACCTCGAGAGCAAGCCGGATTTAGGAAAGGCTTTAGTACTATCGATCATATCCACACGCTAAGACAGATCATACAGAAAACCGAAGAATATAATCAGCCACTCTGCCTTGCCTTTGTAGACTATGAAAAGGCATTTGACTCAATCGAGACATGGGCAGTACTAGATTCACTACAACGCTGCAAAATAGATTATCGGTATATAGAGATAATAAAATCTCTATACAAATCTGCAACAATGATGGTCCAGCTCCATGATAGCACCAACAATATATCTATAAACAAAGGTGTTAGACAAGGAGATGTCATATCTCCAAAACTCTTTACAAACGCCCTAGAAGATATCTTTAAACTGCTGTCCTGGACGAAACGTGGAATAAATATTAACGGAGAGTACATTTCTCACCTCCGATTTGCAGATGACATAGTGCTAATAGCCGAATCACCCGACAAGCTTCAAGACATGCTCTACGACCTTAATGAAGTATCGAATAAAATTGGTCTGAAAATGAACATGGATAAAACAAAAGCCATGATCAATAGTCATATTTCCCAGACCTTTGACCCTATTTCCATTGGAGGAACACAAATAGAGGTTGTAAACGACTATACCTATCTGGGACAAGTAATACAACTTGGGCGAAATAACTTCTCAAAAGAAATCGACAGGCGCATACAACTAGGATGGGCAGCATTTGGAAAACTAAAGTACATTTTTAAAGCGAAAATTCCGCAATGTCTAAAAACTAAGGCATTTAACCAATGCATCCTCCCTGTATTAACTTACGGCGCAGAGACGTGGAACCTAACAGCAAGTCTTACTCATAAAATAAAAGTCACCCAGCGTGCTATGGAGAGATCCATGCTCGGAATATCGCTAAAAGATAGAATCCGAAACGAGGAAATACGCAGAAGAACTCAAGTAGTGGATGCTACCCAACGAATAGGCACACTCAAGTGGCAATGGGCAGGACATATCTGTCGAAGAGACGACGGTCGATGGGGAAGAAAAGTATTGGAATGGCGCCCAAGAACTGGCAAACGAAGCATCGGCCGACCCCCTACAAGATGGACTGACGATATAAGAAGAATAGCGGGAGTGACCTGGATGCGAAAGGCGGAGGATCGAAGAAGATGGAGACTCATGCGGGAGGCCTACGTTCAACAGTGGACGGACACAGGCTGATGATGATGATGACATATTTATTTACGATACAGAGGTCACAATAGACCTAATATGGTCGCAGTGACGTAAGGGACGCAAGATCCTTTGACCTCATAATAAAAAAAATCGAAAATGGGGTAGATGGTAGCATTCGTAATATACGCCAAAATTACCAATTCGGCACTGGCGATCTTGCCCTCTGGGTATCAGCAATCAGGCCCGAATCAGTGCATCTGACATGATTTTTTGTGGTTTTTTTTCCCATCCAGGTCTGAAGAACGAGATCCGCAAGGTGTGCGCCGAGGAGTTCCTCGTGTGCGGCGAGGGCGACGAGCAGGGCGGCGCCTGGATGGAGAAGGTGAGTGCGGCCCGCCCGCAGTAGGCGCTAGACACTGTTTGAACCTCATCCGTTTATATATGCATACCATATAGAATGTGTGTTTCATCAAGTATTTTGTCGTTTCCCAATGCTTACTTGTCCCCTCTTCGGACCCAAGGACGTCATCAGGGACTGCACCTGGGTGGAGAAGGTACGTTCCCTCGCTATATCCAAGAGCTCATAGTACTCGGTTATACGGCGCGTAGCACTCGGTTTTGTTGCATTTAACACTCGGTTGTGTGACGCATAGTACTCGGTTTACGGCGCATAGTAATCGGTTATGCGGCGCATAGTACTCAATTATGCGATGCAAAACACTTGGTTATGCGGCGCATAGCGCTCGATTATGCCATACATAGAACTCAGTTATGAGACGCATAAGACTCGGTTATGAAGCGTATAGAACCCGATTATGTTACATATAATATTCAGTAATCGGTTGTGCGGCTTATACCACTCGGTTATGCGACGCATAGAACTCGTATATGCAGCGCATAATACTTGGTTATGCGGCACATAGCACTCGGTAATGCGGCGCATGGCGCTCCTCCTCGGCTCCCACACTGACACCCTTGTCGACTGTGCACGCAGGTACTGCAGCTGTACCAGATCTGCAAGCTCAACCACGGCCTGATGATGGTAGGGCCATCCGGCAGCGGCAAGTCCACCGCCTGGAGGGTGCTGCTCAAGGCGCTGGAAAGGTAACCAAAATGACCCTTCACGTTCCACTCATGGTCGATTTGATGCCACAAGAATAAGAAGAAGAAGAAGAAAGAAAGTCCTCTCTCTAATGCTTTGGATCGGTTGGTTGTTGGTCTTGCAGGTACGAGGGCGTCGAGGGAGTCGCCCACGTCATCGACCCCAAGGCCATCTCCAAGGAGGCGCTGTACGGCGTGCTGGACCCCAACACGCGCGAATGGACCGACGGGCTCTTCACGCACATCCTCAGGTAGGCCGCGCCCCCTTGCTGACTCCTCCCCTCTCTGGCTCCTCCCCTCGCTCTCCGCCGCCCTAACGCTCGCACGCCTTCCGCCCGCAGGAAGATCATAGACAACGTTCGCGGTGAGATCAACAAGCGGCAGTGGATCATCTTCGACGGGGACGTGGACCCCGAGTGGGTGGAGAACCTCAACTCGGTGCTGGACGACAACAAGCTGCTCACGCTGCCCAACGGCGAGCGGCTCAGCCTGCCGCCCAACGTGCGCGTCATGTTCGAGGTTAGTGCCAGTCGCGCTAGAGGTGAGTGCTAATCATGTTCTAGGTTAGAGCGCGTCATGTTCGAGGTTAGTGTGAGTCATGTTTGAGGTTATTGTGAGTCATGTTCGAGGTTATTGTATTATATTATTGTATTTTATATTAAGTATATTAAGAGGTAACGAGGGGATCCCGAGGGGTGGGGACGAAGTGTCGGCCTCTGTCTGTACATCCTCCTCCCCCCTCATTAATTGAATAGAGCAATATTTATATCTTCAGAAATATTTTGAAGATTTTCCTCTATGTGCAGCTGACAGTCCTTCAGGACTCTATAACTGCTGCGGGTGGATGGTGGGCTCAGATTCCAAAATTAAGTATATTAAATGGGAGTCACAAACTCGGAAATGTGGCCACTGGCTGGTTGTTGTAATTATCTGATGCACAAGGTACCCGAGAGCCTAGCTGCGAGCTGATAGTCATGTTTGAGGTTATTGTGAGTCATGTTTGAGTTTATTGCGAGTCATGTTATAACTTGAACATAATCATGTTTGAGATTAGAGCGTTTGTTTTTCGAGATGAGTGCAAGTAATTTTTTGGGTTAGTGCAAGTCATGTTCGAGGTTGCTGTAAGTCATGTTTGAGGTTATTACAAACCATGTTCAAGGTTAGAACATGTAATGTTTGGGGTTAGTGCAAGTCATGTTTGGGATTAGTGTAAGTCATGTTTGGGGTTACTTCAGATCATATTCTCTCGGTATCCTCACTATTTCAACTCTCCATTATCATGTCCAGGTGCAAGATCTGAAGTATGCCACCCTGGCCACGGTCTCCCGCTGCGGGATGGTTTGGTTCTCGCAGGACGTCCTCACCACCGAGATGATATTTGAGAACTACCTCATGAGGTGCGTATGAATCTGTCTGTTACCTGATCCTTGATGCCGCAGTGCACCTCATGCATTCCTGACCGGATGACTGAGGTCTGGAAGCCGGGGCAGTCCTATGGCTGTATCTGAGATGTCTCTACCCGCAATATTCACTAACCTCGATGCCACATTGGGAGTGCCTCAGGGCGCCTCTCTAGAACCCCTTCTATATCTGTTACCCGATGCATTCCTGACCGGATGACTGAGGTCTGGAAGCCGGGGCAGTCCTATGGCTGTATCTGAGATGTCTCTACCCGCAATATTCACTAACCTCGATGCCACATTGGGAGTGCCTCAGGGCGCCTCTCTAGAACCCCTTCTATATCTGTCACCCGATGCATTCCTGACCGAATGACTGAGGTCTGGAAGCCGGGGCAGTCCTATGGCTGTATCTGAGATGTCTCTACCTGCAATATAATAAAGATAAGGGTTTGAATGACACGTGTGTTGAGATTGCCAGAGCGGCTTGTGTTGGGGAATCGGGTTCTCATTGGAGACTTGTCTGCTGCAGGTTGAAGAACATCGCCCTGGAGGACGGGGACGAGGACTCGCTGAGCTTCATGACCGTGCCGGGCAAGGCCTCCCAGCCCGGGGAGCCGGCCAGCCCCGACGAGATCATCTCGCCCGCCCTGCAGGTAACTTGGGATGATAACGGCCAGAAGGCGGTAATAGGATGGCAACAGCCATGTGTACTTATGATAACGGCCGTGATGGTGGCAAGAAGGCGGTAATAGGATGGCAACAGCCATGTGTACTTATGATAACGGCCGTGATGGCGGCAAGAAGGCGGTAGTCAAGCGATCAATCGACGAAGCGCCCTTGAGGTAGTATTTTACGAAAATGGCTCTATATAAGTTATCCAAATTTATTATTATTAATCAGATGATCAATCACCACAAATTTTAACAAACTTTAAGTATCGGCATTTACAAGGCTTACAATCTGCCGTCAGCATCCTCGAGTTGTAGTAAATACATATCACCGGGAGGGGAAGCTTAACTTACCTTACTGGTCCAATGTGGAATCTCATTCAACATTGGTTTTTTCCTCTTAGGTCCCATGTCGGATGTTATTCGACATTTTTTTCATCATCAGTATTATTTATTCAAATTCCAAGCTTACAATTTTGTCACTCGTATCTATTAGGGTGGAGACTGTCCGGAGCATTTCGTCGTAACATAACGTCGTAACATAACATCGTAACATACGAAACTATGGATGGAGCGCTCCGCTCGCTGTACTGAACAGTCACATGTATATGTATAACAGCGAAGACAAAATATTTTTTTCCAGTTGGAATGTAACTGTCTACCTAGTTTTTTATTTTTACTTTTGGGGGATATTTTTTTCTAATTGGAATGTAACTGTCTACCTATTTTTTTTTAATTTTTGGTGGACCATTTTTTTTTCCAATTGGAATGTAAATTTCTACCTAAGGTTTTTTATTCTATTTTGGGGGACCGGAAAGGGTTAGAGTAATTTTTGATAAATAGGGCACGCAGCCCCAGTCATTGCTTGTATTTTCCCTCTCCACTTCCTCACCCGGACGTGTGGTTGTGTGCTGCAGACCCAGAGGGCGGTGGCCGCGCTGCTGGCGCCGCTCTTCTCCGCGGACGGGCTGGTGGTGCGCTGCGCCGAGCGCGCCGCCACGCTGGAGCACGTCATGGACTTCACGCGCCACCGCGCGCTCGGCTCGCTCTTCTCCATGCTCAACCAGGGCGTCAGGTACGCCCACCGTCAGTCACCCCGCTATACGCCCGCGCATATTGGACCGAGTGGCCATTGGACCGAGTGGCCATTGGACCGAGTGGCCGTTGGACCGAGTGGCCATTGGCTAAGGTGGCCATTGGTCAAAGTGCCTTATTAATCATAATCTTATTAATCATTTGTGTCGGGTTGTGGTCCCGTGGTTAGTGTCGCGGACTCTCGAGCCGGAGTTGCTCAGTTCAAACCCACTCTACCACAATTTGATACCTATTTCTAATAATGAGCCGCTTAGGCTCACGGAAATAGTATGAAATTGAAGTATTTTTGTAAATTATGAAAACACAATAGTTATTTGTCATAATGGTTATTGGTCAAAGAAGCCATTAGTAAAAAGGGCCAACGACCCTTATATCCATTGGTTTTAGTGGACAATGACCATTGTTTGTAGTGGTATTGCCATTGGAAGCCATTGCTCGAGGTGGCCATTGGCCAAAGTGGCCTTTTCCAATGTGACCATTGGCCAATGTGGGCATTGATCAATATGGCCGCTGGCCAAAGTGGCCTTTCCAATGTCACCATCAGCCAATGTGGGCATTGATCAATATGGCCGTCGGCCAAAGTGGCCTTTCCAATGTCACCATTAGCCAATGTGGGCATTGATAAATATGGCCATTTGCCAAAGTGGCCACGGCCATAATTGACCGATTAATGACTCCTAAATTTCGATTGGTCGATATGGCCATTGGCATATTTTTTATTCCTTTATGTCCTTATGATGCGGCCAGATAAATTAGGTTCTTTCATCAATTGATTCGGCAGTCACTTTGTGGTAAAATCTATACATTTTTGAGTAATGTTTTACTTAGTAAATACCACTATTTCTTAAAATCTACTGTGACACATGTTTTGATGCATTCCGCATCATTTTCAAACACCATACGGTGTTTAAAAATGCTTCGGAATGAATCGAAACACGTGTCACAGTAGATTTTAAGAAATAGTGGTATTTACTTAGTAAAACATTAATTGATGTGGTTCTGTCCGCATCCATCGTCCGTGTGTTGGCACCTAGAGAGGTGAATAGTTTTGATTGCTTGACGAGTTTGTGTAGAGTGTTGTGTTGACGGATGCTATGGTACTGCCGCAGGAACGTGCTGGGCTACAACCGGCAGCATCCGGACTTCCCGATCACGCCGGAGCAGATGGACGCCTACATCCCCAAGGTGCTGGTCTACTCGCTGCTCTGGTCCTTCTCCGGGGACTCCAAGCTCAAGGTCTGTGCGCCGCATTCACTCGCATACCTATTATCTGCCTGAATACTTTATTACCTCTCAGATCATGTCCATGATCACTTGGTTCTTCCCAACAAAGGACACTTTCCATTCCTCGCCATAACACATCATTCTTCAGTAATTCCTTCTCTGTCCAAGCGGCCAGACTATGGAATGAATTACCTCTCCGCGTAAACAAATGCACCTTCTCTAATAACTTTCAAAAAACGTCTGAGATATTACCATCCATCATCAGGATCCTAACTGTCCATCAAACCTCCTCCCTCTACCTCCTTCCCTAAACTCCCTTCTTCCTTTGCCTTCCTTATTATCATCAATTTGTAATTTATGTTTTTTTAAATGTTCAAGTACTATCTACCCTCTGATTGCAAACAGCTATATGTGGTATCAAACGTTTTGACCAATATCACTAGTCTGTTTTTGGTTAGTTGGAAGATATTGCTTTTTAGCAATAAGCCCGCCAATGCACTTATTTCTCTTCTGTACATGAAGTTTAAATAACTAAAAAATAAACCCACCCACAATGTGGCGTCTTTTGATCCACGAAACCATAGGGAAATGAAGATACTATGATTTAACACTCTCCTTATCGTTCATCATTCACCTTGTGTAATACCACTTAGTCGTGACTACCGGTTTCGGAATAACCATTCCGTCATCAGGTTGTTAAAATAAAATTATTACAGTCTGACATTTGTACAAGAGTAAAATTTCGAAAGAGAGAATGGAGACAGATGAATCGCAATGAGAATATTTTTAACCCGATGGTTGCCAGAGACGAGATATCTCGGCAAATGGCGGAGTGCCCGTATGGCCAGAGACGAGATATCTCGTCAGTACTTTTGATGACGTATTACTCCGCAGTTTTAACTCATATTGACAATCTGTCAAAAACGGAACATACATTGCCATCAGTTGAAGTTGTCACAAAATATTTTATAAAGTTTTTAAATACTTTTAAGTGATTTATCGGTATCACTTTCAGCTGACAGTTGACAGATGTCATTAGGGCTACCACTCAAACCACTTGAAATATTGATTATTTTAATCGATTGTTTTGAACGCCAGGGGTTTTTATTTTGCTAATTTTTTTTTGTGTTTTTCTTATTATTTTAAAATATTCCATTGATAAATAATAGTTGTGTGTTAATATTAAATTTAATAATAACTTGCGTGTGCGACTTAGTGTGACAACCCTGAAAATTTGAAACTGGTTTAACTTCAAGAATAAAACTCTAACAATCGATGCGGGATATAATATTTGGTAAGTAAATTATAATTCAATAAAAACAACAAAAAAAAAAATCTTTAGACAACTTTTTTTTGTTCAAAAAAATACTTGGCCTGTTGAGCACTGCGGCGTAATTTATTTGCGGCTATGAAAAGGTTAAAGGCGGACTTGAAGTTAAATTTAGTTGGCTGATCAGGCGAGGATGACGTGATGGACAGTTAGGGTTCCGAGGATAGACAGTCTCCTGAAGGTGTACAGAGAAGGCGCACTCTTGGTGTGGAGATGCGGGCTGTTCCAGTGCAGAAATGGCTGAAGGAATGAAGTTTTTGGTATGGAACGTTACAAAGTAGCAAATCCTTGAAATCTGTACTTTCTCAGCATTTCTTCTCCATGTTATGATGGATAAATTTAAACGTTGTGTTTCACTCTCTCTCGCTGCTCGCCGATAGTGTGTGAAGGAGACGTGTATTGACCAGTGCTTACTTTTTGTTATTTTATTATGATTTTATGTTATAAGACTATTTGTTACAAGACTTTTTGTTTCTCCATTAGTGTATTTTTAATTTTTATATTAGATACTGTATACATCGCTCACTCCTTTCAAGAACGTCATAAATCATAAAACTTGATTTTTCAGGAGGACGTTTTTAAAGTTTAAAAATATAATACAATGCATTGAAAATAAATATCAAGCCACTTACTGAACTTTTTACTGTGCAACAGATCTTTTTAGGTAAAACCTGAGGGCTTTTTCTGCATTTGAAAAATATTTAGTATATTTTAAAAAACAATGAAACAATACCTTTTCTTCAAAATGCAAAAACAACACTTTCTGCCCTGCAGCGGGTAAATATTAAGTTAAAAATATGCAGCTTTTGCTGGGATATAGTACATTTTCTGAGCATTCCAAAAACATGCACAACTGAAAATTTACGATTTTCGATTTATGACGTTCTTGAAAGGAGTGAGCGACATGTGTATTATATGAATTATCTTAACGGCTTCATCCGTTCAATAAATAAATGAATAAATCACCTGGTTGCATTTCAGGGTCGCTGTGAGCTGGGAGACTTCATACGCTCCATCAGCACCGTACCTCTTCCACCGGCCAACGTCAATCAGCCCATCATCGACTTTGAGGTACGTTACCATTCAAGTATGTTGATCAATAAAGGCTGTCGGTCAATTATGCCTGTTGATCGATAGAGGCTATTGATCGATAGAGTCTTTTGATCAATAGAGGCTATTGATCTATAAAGCCTGTTGATCAATTGAGCTTGTTGATCAATACATCCATAGAGCGTTTATCAATGGAGTACATGCGCCGTGGCATAGTTGGGTAGACTGTGAAACTGGCGTCGCGGGTTGGACTCCCGCCAAGTACAAAATGAATTCAACAAAGATTTATTTTCAATCGGTCTGGGTGTTTGTGGTGAATTTTTCACATTTACCGTCCCTATCCTCACTATCCTACCTGCAGACAAGCCTCTAATAGAGACTTTGCGGGTTATTCCTTTAAAAAACAAAAAAGTGTATGAATTGATTAATTGATAAAGGAGCAATGGATCAATAGATCAATGGAGCCTATTGTTTAATAGACCCTCTTGATCTATTCCGCCTATTGATCTGTTGGTTTATTGAGCCTATGGATCGATCAAGCCTGTTGGTCTATTGAGCCTGTGGATCGATCAAGCCTGTTGGTCTTTTGAGCCTGTGGATCGATCAAGCCTGTTGGTCTTTTGAGCCTATGGATCGATCAAGCCTGTTGGTCTATTGAGCCTGTGGATCGATCAAGCCTGTTGGTTTTTTGAGCCTATGGATCGATCAAGCCTGTTGGTCTTTTGAGCCTATGGATCGATCAAGCCTGTCGGTCTATTGAGCCTTTCAATTAATTTTGCCTGTAGGTTTAATAGAGCCTTTTGATTGCCCGCCTCCGTAGTGTAATGGTCGGCACGCTCAGCTACCGTTATGCAGGTCCCGGGTTGGAATCCCAGGGGGAGTCAAATAAATATAAGTGATTTTTTCACTCTAATATTTATTCAATATCACCCTGGACTGGTACCTGAAGCGGAGGGCTGATCACCTTTCCTTCATGTGTTAATGATGGAGGTAACACTGTGTTTATACGATGCAGTGCCCTATGCACCATTGGGTGCGGATAAGGGTTAGAGGAAGAATTAATATATTGATTGTTAAGATCTGTGGACCTATATTATCGTTGGTCTATTGAGCCTGTGGATCAATAAAGCCTGTGGACCTATATGGCCTGCTGATAAACAGAAAGATTGTGTTTTGTTGAGTATATTTGTATGTCGGCAGGTGTCCATCACTGGGGAGTGGGCGCCGTGGTCGGCCAAGGTGCCGCAGATCGAGGTGGAGACGCACAAGGTGGCCGCGCCCGACGTGGTGGTGCCCACGCTGGACACGGTGCGCCACGAGGCGCTGCTCTACACCTGGCTGGCCGAGCACAAGCCACTCGGTGAGGCACCCCACCTCCCGTAGTAGTCACAACCCTAGCATAGTAGTGTAACCTCTTGCATAGTAACGAGCTGGACACGGTGCGCCACGAGGCGCTGCTCTACACCTGGCTGGCCGAGCACAAGCCGCTCGGTGAGGCACCCCACCTCCCGTAGTAGTCACAACCCTAGCATAGTAGTGTAACCTCTTGCATAGTAACGAGCTGGACACGGTGCGCCACGAGGCGCTGCTCTACACCTGGCTGGCCGAGCACAAGCCGCTCGGTGAGGCACCCCGCCTCCCGTAGTAGTCATCAACCCTTCATATTACCCATAGTAGTCAGCATGCTGAGAAGTTCCTGATTAGCCCACACTAGATTATCCCTCCTGTTCCCATCACAGATTCAAATAAAAACATATTTAATTAGCTAGAAGAAACAAAAATCCACTAAATGATCTATAAGTAAATAATAAATGCAATTTCCATCTAAAAAAACAAAAACTCAGCACGCTCGGCTACCGCGTTCGATCCCCAGGCCAAATAAATGTGGAGGTCCTCACCAAAACGTTACATTTTCATTATAAATGATTTTAAGTAATCAGGAATTCTAGCTTGTAAAATCGTTACGTTGACACACCCGCCTCAGCAGCAGTGAGATTTTTATAGGAAAAACGGAGAAAAAGGTGCTGGAGGCAGGGGTCAAGTAGGCCGGGATTAATTGAAACTCTATGACACTTCTATCTTCATCGATTTATTAATTGAAACAAAACAAAAAAAAACCCACCAGTATAACCTTAAAACTAGACACTCTTAAAAACTAATTGTCCTTTATATATAACTTAACCTACACTAAACATAATTATAACTGACTCAATTAACGCTTAAAAATTACCTTATATCTAAACCACTTAATGTCACATCGACGACACTAACACTCGCGGGGCGGCGTCGGCAGGACGACGCAGCCAAGGTTTCCTGGAGACAGGCCCGCGGAAGGGGGGCGCAAGGGGCCGTGTGCGAGGCCGCGAAAGTGGCCCAACACGAAGGGCGCAAGGGGCCGTGTGCGAGGCCGCGAAAGTGGCCCAACGCGGGGGCGGTGTGACATCCCTTGTGCTGATGAGGCGGCCGGCGGGAGAGAGAAGGGCGTAATCCGCGTATCGAAGAGGAAATACCGGATGACTCGCCCCAGGTCACCTACGTGATGCGCTGCGGAGCGTCCTCCTGACGGTCCGCAAGAGGCCGGCAATCAGCCACAATGATGCACCGCCCCGTCGTCACTTCACAACATTCACTTACACTTGACAACTTAGTTTAGTTTAGTTTGAACAACAACAACAATTTAATTTTATTTGAACTTTACCTCCCCGGTTTCAAACCGGGGAGCTCACGAAGCAACACGTCCAGCCGCAAGGGGCTAAGGACGCCGACGTTTTATTTAAACTTAGCCTCCCCGGTTTAAAACCGGGGAGCTCGCGAAGCAATACGTCCAGCCGCAAGGGGCTTCGGACGCCGACCTTCTTTCAAAATCGGCCCGAGGGTCGCCTCCGGGCTGAGGGCCATAAAAATGCCTAGAGGAAGGGGAAGATAGTTGCCAGGTCGACCCCTGGCATGGAAATTTCCATCCGTCTGGCTCGACCCCGTGGGTCCTTGCAGACAATGGCCCTATACCTGAGCTGACCGTGACTTCAAGCTTCAGGTATATTCGTTGCAATTCGTTAAACAATATTTATTTAAAAAAATAATAATTTACTTTTATCTTTATCGTAACTGAATTTTCGGCCAGACTAAAAATGCCACACATCAACGTTTTGGTGCGATTTACTGATTTCATATTGGTATTACGGGGTCGGGTACCGGTAATAATAACTCGTAATTAGGATGCAATCGGTTTATTCAACAGGTCGCTATGACAGTACAAGGACAAGTGTGTGCAGTCTCCCCTGCATCAATCGCATAAGGGTATAACGTAAACATTCCCCGGCCTGCTCCTAGCGGGCACACAGCGAGTGTTTTTGCCTAGAATTTTCACTCATGAATTACATGTCACTTTAAACATAAAGAGTAAATCCACTCACGAGTAGGCATAGGCTATGAAACTTATAAGGTTGAAGCCTGAGTAGGGACATGATAAACGGTGTTGCATGAGCCGTAGCTAGATTTCAGAGTCACTTGGACGTTAGGTAATTCAAAAAAAAAATCCTACGGGGCGTACAGGGTCATAGTTCAAGTTGCTAGAATTACTGCGCCGTAACATTGGTCTAACACAGGATTGGTCACGTTTTGTCGCAACGTTAATTAAGATTTTGATAGTAATAATAAATAATAAATCCCTTACCGCACCCCAATAGTGCATAGGGCACTGCTTCATATAAACGCAGTGTTATCTTGATTGATTACACATGAAGGAAAGGTGATCAGCCCTCCGCTCTAGGTACCAGTCCAGTGTAATATTGAATAAACATAAGAGTGAAAAAATCACTTATATTTATTAAACCCTCCTGGGAATCGAACCCGGGACCTCCAGAATGGTAGGCGAGCATGCTGACCATTACACTACGGAGGCGGAGATTTTGATAGAACACAGTAAAAAGAACAGATTTGCATTTAACGGATTTTTGTGTGAAATATTGGAAGCGTAACTTTTTGGTGAGGACCTCCACATTTATAAGAACCTATTGCTGTTTAGCCAACATTTATAGCTATTGGTTTCGGGAACAGCTATTTTGGGAGCGGCGTGTTGCCGCGTTTTGTGGTCACGTGTTGGTCATAGTGTTTGTTAATGTAAGGGAGTAGTGCACAGAGTGAAAACAAAATAATGTACTTACAGTTGGTTCCATTATTGAAATAAATGCGATTTTATACTGAATACTGGAATCAAATAATGACAAATAATTTACAATATATGGAGTCAAAGAAGTAAAGTTAGGACCTAAATAAAACGTCTGTTTGCTTCAACGACCCAAGCAGTTCTCCCGGCTTTTTAAGCTCTCTCGATTCAGAATCGGGTCCGCTCGGAAATCTTCAGTTTAGTTCGTATCGAAACGCCTCCGCACGGCTCACGTCGGCGCGACAACCCAACGGTGTCACCACAAACCTAACCTAACCTAACTGCTTGTTGCGGTGTGCCCCAGTGCTGTGCGGGCCCCCCGGCTCCGGGAAGACCATGACGCTGTTCTCGGCGCTGCGCGCGCTGCCCGACATGGAGGTGGTGGGCCTGAACTTCTCCTCGGCCACCACGCCGGAGCTGCTGCTGAAGACCTTCGACCACTACTGCGAGTACCGCAAGACGCCTAACGGGGTCGTGCTGGCGCCCGTGCAGGTAACTCTCCAAAACAATCCTATCAAAGTCATTTTGAGGAAGAAAAATTGATATCTAACAAAATAATCATTATTTATTGTAACTGCAGACAGTTGGTAGAATTCCATATTGAATTGTTGGGTAATATATCCCAAATTAAACAAGGTTTATTGTCCGCCTCCGTAGTGTAATGGTCAGCACGCTCGGCTACCGTTCTGGAGGTCCCGGGTTCGATTCCCAAGGGGGTAAAATAAATATTAGTGATTTTTTCACCGTAATATTTATTCAATATTACCATGGACTGGTGCCTGAAGCGGAGGGCTGATCACCTTTCCTTAATGTATAAACTATCAAGATAACACTGCGTTTATTGACACAGTGCCCTATGCACCATTTGGGTGCGGATAAGGGTTTTATATATATATTATATTATTGGATTGAATTCTACATTTGTTTATGTATACGTTCGTCTTATCACGACATTATCAAACACTGACTAAAAATATTTTAAAAATGTCCTTATATGCTAGCAATAATTGGTATTATTAGGTCTAGGAGTACATATAACGGTGGGTAATGGGATTTTTATGAATGTTAAGATGAGCAGACATAAAACTACATTGCTTATCTTAACATTCATATGCAACATTTTGAGTGTGTCCAAATACTTGTTCACAAAATCTGGATTATCTCCAATTACAGCTGATATTTTCATGTTATTTTTTGACATCTCATCAAAGGTGAAGAAGGATATGGAAGTCTGGGCATTTACGGGGCTGACGACCGTCATAGGCTGGTTTAAGTGATCACTTTACACACGTGTAACATTCGCCAATTCTACCCATTATTGACAACCACACTACTCAAATTCTCGGAAGTTCTACATATATATGAACCAATTTAGAAACCTTGTTCTTGAATCACTAGAACTTCACTAGAGACATCTATTGGTGAGATGTAAAGAAGCTTTTTATTAAGCAGAAACTCTTATATTAGTATTCTGCTAGTATGTTGCGTTCTATTCTCTCTGCCTACCCCTGCGGAGAAGCGACGTGATGGTTAGTTAGTTAGTTAGTTAGCGCCGTAAATGCCCAGACTTCCATATTCTTCTTCACCTTTGATGAGATGTCAAAAAATAATATGAAAATATCAGCTGTAATTGGAGATAATCCAGATTTTGTGAACAAGTATTTGGACACACTCAAAACGTTGTAAAGAAAAATGATATCTAACAAAATTATCATTTACAAAATACATATAGAATCCATTTTTAAGAAAACCGCAAAAAGCCCAAACGAGAAGTTTGGAAGGAATTAGAAGAGGCCTACTTTCGGCATCAAATTTGTCCGTCTCCGTAGGGTAACGTTCAGCACGCTCGGCTACCGTGCTGGAGGTCCCTGGTTCAATCCCCAAAGGAGGGTTAAATAAATAATAATAATAAATAATAAAACCCTTATCCGCACCCCAATGGTGCATAGGGCACTGCTACATATGAACACAGTGTTATCTTGATCGTTTACATACGAAGGAAAGGTGATCGGCCCTCCGCTTCAGGTACCAGTCCAGGGTAATATTGAATAAATAAATACAAGTGATTTTTTCACTCTAATATTTATTCAATGTCTGTACCCGACGGATTCTCCAGTTCTTTGGAAACATTGCGCGTGGCAACGAGGATAGCCTGGAACGACTAGTTGTGATCTTTAGCCTGGAGGAAAAGAGAGGGAGAGGAAGATCCCCCACACGGTGGACCGATCAAATGAAGGCAGCAGCAGGCACCTCGGTGGTTGGAGCGCTACGTGCAGCGCAGGCAAGGGATAACTGGAGAAGAGTCATTGCTTCTGCAAGGGTCACAACCCTCAGCAATGAGGAATAAGACGAAGAAGAAGATGAATTTATTCAATATTTATATACGCGCTTTGATGCAGATAACGGTGTTCTGACCTTCTGCGAAAATTCAATTGGTGTTTATTTTGATTTCTACAGCTCGGCAAGTGGCTGGTGCTGTTCTGCGACGAGATCAACCTGCCCGACATGGACCAGTACGGCACGCAGCGCGTCATCTCCTTCCTGCGCCAGCTGCTGGAGCACCGGGGCTTCTACCGCGCTTCCGGTGAGTCTGGCGAGCGAGCGGCTGTCCGGCTATTTAAAAAAAAAAAAAACTTAAATGTACACGTCCTCTTCTAACCCTTATCCGCACCCAATGGTGCATAGGGCACTGCGTCATATTGACGCAGCTTATCTTGATCGTTACTTACATGAAGACAAGGTAAACATGAATAGAAATGATAACATTTAACCATACTGTATACATCGATATGAGATCAAAAGATGCCGCAAAAGTCAAAAGTCGCAATTTACGATGAGTCGAGTGAAAAGGTAAAATTACTCTTCCCGCAGATAGTGTGTTAATTCTTCTTCCTCTAACCCTTATCCGCACCCAATGGTGCATAGGGCACTGCATCATATAAACGCAGTGTTATCTCTCGTTCACGCATGAACGAAAGGTGATCACCCCTGCGCTTCAGGGACCAGTCCAGGGTAATATCAAATAAATATCATAGTGTAAAATCACTAATGTTTAATTTCAACCCCCCTGGGAATCGAACTCGGGACCTCCAGGACGGTAGCTAAACATGCTCACCATTACACCACGGAGGCGGACAAATATACATGTATATACATATAACTTATCCTGGTGCAGATTGCGGCTCTGATCATAATCTGCTGATTGCACAAATCAGAGCCAAGTTCAAAATTATAAAAAGGGATAAGTTTAAAACTTTAAACCTCAATGAGCCAGCAATTAAATGTTTTGGCACAGATATCAGGAAACAAGACGCTGATTTCAACGTAAACTCCTCAGAAAATGTCGAACAGCGTTGGAACAGTCTCAAAGAGAAAATTGTCAAGACTGCAATGAAATATCAGGAGCCGAGAAATGAAAAGAGGAAATCTTGGATATCAGACCCCACATGGGATATGATATCAAAGCGAAAAGCGATGAGAGTAAAAGGAACCTCATCTGCAGAAGCGAAACAAGAATACTCTAGGCTCAATAAAGATATACAAAGACATTGCCGACGAGACAAAAATAAACAAATTTCGGATATCTGTGCTGAGATAGAAGATAAAGCGAATAGCGTCACTACAAAGGATCTTTTCCAAAAGGTTAAACTCTTAACCCGTGCCTTCAAACCTCAGACATGGGCAATAGAGGACCAAAATGGAAGCGTTCTGACGGACATTGGCAGCGTCTTGGAGAGATGGCGAGGTTACTGCTCCGGACTATATGCCGAGACCTCAACAGCAGGAAGTCCTTCCTTTGAGAATCAAACCATGGAACCCGACATTTTGGAAGAAGAGATTCGAAATGCACTGAAAAAACTAAATGCAACAAGTCCCCCGGCAATGACTGCATACAGGCCGAGCTTCTAAAAGAACTAGGGGATAAGGGCATAAAAACAGTGCTGGATCTCTGCAACCTCATATGGAGAACGGGAACATGGCCTCAGGAATGGGCTGAATCTGTTTTCATTCCTCTTCACAAAAAAGGCTCATCCAAAAAGTGTGAAAACTATAGGACAATAGCACTTATCTCTCACACCAGCAAGATAATGCTATATGTTCTAAAAGCACGATTACACAGTTACATTGGATGGCAAATACCAAAGGAACAAGCTGGTTTTGTGAAAGGAAGAGGAACAAGAGAGCAGATCCTCAACATCCGCCAAGTGATCGAAAAAAGCCGAGAGTTCCTGACGCCAACAGTTTTATGCTTTATCGATTACAAAAAAGCTTTCGACTGCGTGAAGTGGGAACATCTGTGGAAAGTACTCATGGAGATGGGAGTCCCATCCCATTTGATAAAACTCATCCATGGACTTTATGCCCAAAGTAAGGCAATCGTAAGAATCAATGGCATAAACACTGCAAGCTTCCCCACTGAGAAAGGTGTAAGACAGGGATGCATACTCTCCCCTGACCTGTTTAACATCTATGGGGAATACATCATGCGCAGGGCTCTCTACGAATGGAATGGAGGAGTGTCCATTGGTGGCGTAAAGCTGTCCAATATACGATATGCGGACGACACAACACTTCTGGCCAAAGACCCAAAAGAGATGGTAGATCTCCTTAAACGAGTAGAGATTGAGAGCAAGGCACTGGGACTAGAGATTAACCAAAGCAAGACCAAGATCATGATCATAGATCGATCTAAGAAGTTTGGTGATCTCGGGAACTCACTGGAAGGTTTAGAGATAATAAACGAGTTCCAGTTCCTTGGATCTCAAATCAGCAATGAAGGAACTTGTGAAGGAGAGATTAGACGTCGTATCGCCATCGCCAAAAGTGCCATGTCTAAGCTAGACAAAATTTGGAAAGACCGGGGTGTGAGTAACAACACCAAGATGAAGCTTGTCAGGAGCTTGGTCCACTCCATTTTTCTCTATGCTGCTGAAACATGGACTATAAAAGCAGCAGAAAGGAGAAAAATTGATGCCTTCGAAATGTGGTGTTGGAGGCGCATGCTCCGAATTCCATGGACAGCTAGACGCACCAATGAGTCCATTCGCCAGGAACTACGCTTGGATGGCTTGTCTCTGGCCAATATCTGTACCCGACGGATTCTCCAGTTCTTTGGACACGTTGCGCGTGGCAACGAGGATAGCCTGGAACGCCTAGTTGTGATCGGTAGCCTGGAGGGAAAGAGAGGGAGAGGAAGATCCCCCACACGATGGACCGATCAAATTAAGGCAGCAGCAGGCACCTCAGTGGTTGGAGCGCTACGTGCAGCGCAGTCAAGGGATAACTGGAGAAGAGTCATTGCTTCTGCAAGGGTCACAACCCTCAGCAATGAGGATTAAGACGGAGAAGAAGAATACATATAACTTACCTGCATTTTGGCTCTTTAGGCATTATTATTATTATTAACCATATCCGCTCCCTAGGTGGAGCATATGGAGTCCACAAACTGTCTCCAGGCTTTTCTGTCGGCTGCCAGCTCCCTTGCATCCTCCCAAGTCACAACCATGTGACTCAGGCATAGCCTGTGTGTAACCAAAATATTCTATTTTTTTCGCCTCCGTGGTCTTATGGTTAGCATGTTTAGCTACCGTGCTGGAGGTCCCGAGTTCGATTCCCGGAGGGGAAGTGAAAATAAATATCAGTAATTACACACTCTAATCACTTAACCCTGGCCAACGTCTGTACCCGACGGATTCTCTAGTTCTTTGGAGAATTTTTGACACGTTGCGCGTGGCAATGAGGATAGCCTGGAACGACTGGTTGTGATCGGTAGCCTGGAGGGGAAGAGAGGGAGAGAAAGATCCCCCACATGATGGACCGATTAAACTAAGGCACCTCGGTGGTTGGAGCTTAAGTTACAAACAATATCTATATTTGATTAGAGTTCAGGTCCAATGCCTATGGCTGTTCTACGTTCCATTTCTGAATGATCATCCCTTTACTTGTGCTGTATGCCTGAATGTATGAAGAATGAAAAGAGTCTGAAAGCCTTTTAAAATAAATGTTTTGTTTACTGTAAGAAGATGTAAATATATAAATATGACATTTTGAGTGTGTCCAAATACTTGTTCACAAAATCTGGATTATCTCCAATTACAGGAGTTATTTTCATATTATTTTTTGACATCTCATCAAAGATGAAGATGAATATGGAAGTCTGGGCATTTACGGGGCTGACGACCGTCATCGGCTGGTTTAAGTGATCACTTTACTGGAGATCACTGGAGATAATCCAGATTTTGTGAACAAGTATTTGGACACACTCAAAATGTTGTAAATAAATTATCTGGTCAAATTATAAGCTTAAATAATAAAAATGAAAATGGTATTTTATGGCGTTTCTCATGTGTGTGATTATAATCCAGGGTTCGGACCTCACATACTAATATAAGAGTTTCTGCTTAATAAAAAGCTTCTTTACATCTCACCAATAGATGTCTCTAGTGAAGTTTTAGTGATTCAAGAACAAGGTTTCCAAATTGGTTCATATATAAAGAACTTCCAAGAATTTGAGTAGTGTGGTTGTCAATAATGGGTAGAATTGGTGAATGTTACACGTGTTTAAAGTGATCACTTAAACCAGCCGATGACGGTCGTCAGCCCCGTAAATGCCCAGACTTCCATATTCTTCTTCATCTTTGATGAGATGTCAAAAAATGAGATATATATATGATGTAAATAATAGTTTGTTTTAACTGTAATATAAGCTAACTAAATAAATAATGATCAGCGTGTTTAGTTACCGTGCTGGAGGTCCCAGGTTCGATTCCCAGGGAGTGAAAATAAATATTAGTGATTTTACACTGTAATATTTATTTAATATTACCCTGGACTGGTTCCTGAAGCGCAAGAGTGATCACCTTGCCTTCATGCAAGTATCGATCAAGATAACACTACGTCAATTCGATGCAGTGCCCTATGCACCATTGGGTGCGGATAAGGGTTATAAGAATATTACCCTGGACTAGTTCCTGAAGCGCAAGAGTGTTCACCTTGCCTTCATGAAAGTAACGATCAACGTAACACTACGTCAATTCTATGCAGTGCCCTGTGCACCATTGGGTGCGGATACGGGTTATAAGTAAATAAAATATAAATATATGGCCACAAGCACTTAGCCTGGACTGTAATCGAATCCGATCCCCCCCCGTGTTGCAGACCACTCGTGGGTGTGCCTGGAGCGGATCCAGTTTGTGGGTGCGTGCAACCCGCCCACCGACCCCGGCCGCAAGCCGCTCAGCCACCGCCTGCTGCGCCACGTGCCCGTCATCTACGTCGACTATCCCGGGGAGACCTCGCTCAAGCAGGTCGGCTTTCTGTTGTCCACTCCACACTACTAGTGTCTGACATTCCTTCCCAAACCTTGATGCTACATCAGGAATACCTCAGGGCACCTTTCTGGGGCCCTCTTCGTATGAGTCATTTATCATTTATCTACTTTTTATTGATGTAACCGGATGGTATGTATGTCTAGATGTACTGAAGATGCTAGTGTCTGACATTCCTTCCTTTATGTATATAAACCTTTATGCTACATCAGGAATACCTCAGGGCACCTTTCTGGGGCCCTTACCGTACGAGTCGTTTATCATTTATCTACTTTTTATTAATGTAACCGGGTGGTATGTATGTCTACATGTACTGAAGATGCTAGTGTCTGACATTCCTTCCTCTATGTATACAATTCTCAACTAAACCTTGATGCTACATCAGGAATACCTCAGGGCACCCTTTGAATCGTTTATCTACTTTTTCTTGACGTAACTGGGTAGTATGCATGACTAGATGTACTGCCAGACATCACCACCCTCTCTGCCTGCAGTTGTCCATCCTTGACGCTGCAGCAGGGCGCCCTGTCAGGTCTCTAGAGCGCGTTTGCATTGCAGATCTACGGCACGTTCACGCGCGCGATGCTGCGCATGATGCCCTCGCTGCGCGCGCACGCCGAGCCGCTCACGAGCGCCATGGTGCGCCTGTACCTCGCCTCGCAGGAGCGCTTCACGCAGGACATGCAGCCGCACTACGTCTACAGCCCCCGCGAGATGACGCGCTGGGTGCGCGGCATCTGCGAGGCCATACGGTACCCCCCCCCCCTCTCTCTCTCTCTCTCTATCTCTCCCGCATCTCTCCTAACTGTCCATCTCATCACCCTTACCAGACATCTCGTAACACATCATCCTTCAGTCATTCCTGCACTGGAGTAGTCCGCATCTCCAAGAGTGCGCCTTCTCCGTACACCTTCAGGAGACTATCCATCCTCGGAACCCTAACTGTCCTTCACATCATCCTTCAGCCATTCCTGCACTGGAATAGCCCGCATCTCCACACCAAGAGTGCGCCTTTTCTGTACACCTCCAGGAGACTATCAATCCTCGGAAGCCTAACTGTCCATCTCATCACCCTTACCAGACATCTTGCAGTACCTTTCTGTTCACTTCCCATTCCTCCACATAACACATCATCCTTCAGCCATTCCTGCTCTGGAACAGCCCGCATCTCCACACCAAGAATGACACCTTCAAGAGACTATCTACTCTCGGAACCCTAACTGTCCATCACACCATCCTTTTAGCTTCCCATATTATGATGAGATGTTCTTTAGGAAAGATTGTGGCAACCCACACATCGACTATGGCAACTCAAATCGAGTGAAATAGCGAGCTCCCTATACGAGGCCCGCAACGAACGGAAGCGAGCCCGTCACACTTCGTCGCCGCCCGTCCTCAGATCGACACGTACTTCAACTGTTCTCATATTGGAATCACGCGATTATTCTTAAGTATTTTCTTGATTGTAATTTGATGGAACTAAATAAATTTGTGTTAAAAGTAATCCGCTTTCATCTTGCTTCCCTTCTGATAAATTAAAGTGGTATTCAACTAGAAACCATAAGATCTTCCCATGAGATGATCTTTAGAAAAAGACTAAAAACACATTTGTTTGCTAAATCATTTCCACCATAATACTTTCCCCAATTCATTCACAGTGAAGCGCCCTCGAGGTATTATTTTACGAAAATGGCGCTATATAGGTTATCCAAATTTATTATTATTATTATATAATTATTGAGTCATTCATACTGCAACTCCTTACTTCTTTTCGCCCATATGTGTGAGGTGCATACCTCGGCTGGTAGTGTTTGATTGGTTGGAAGATATTGCCCTAACCGATGTTCTGTTGGCACGGCAGGCCCCTGGACAGCCTGCCCGTGGAGGGGCTGGTCCGGCTGTGGGCGCACGAGGCGCTGCGCCTCTTCCAAGATCGGCTGGTCGACGACGCGGAGCGGCGGTGGACCAATGAGAACATCGACGCAGTCGCCCTGCAGCACTTCCCGGGTAAGACTATCCATTTCATCATTATTCCTTCATCTTTTATCCTTCATTCCATCATCATCCCGCCATCCTCGTCATCTTCCTGCCATCTACCATCATTATCCTGCCATTTTTCAACATTCCGCCATCTACCGTTATCGTCTCACTGTCTCCTGTCAGCATCCCGCCTTTTTCCCCAATCATACCACCATCTCCAGTCATTATCCTGCCATCTCCCATCATCATCCCACCTTCCTCCATCATTATTCCACCTTCCTCCATCATTATCCCACCTTCCTCCATCATTATCACGCCATCTTTCATCATCCCGCTATCTTCCGTTATCATCTCGCCTTCATTGGTCGTCATTCTGTCACTATCTCACCATCTACCGTCATCATCTGGCCCCTCCACGCTGATTATTCTGATTTCTCCGTGTGTTGGCAGGCATCGACCAGGAGGCGGCCCTGGCGCGGCCCATCCTGTACAGCAATTGGCTCAGCAAGGACTACAGCCCGGTGCAGAGGGACCAGCTCCGCGACTACGTCAAGGCCCGACTCAAGGTAATCTATAACTTCTGCCTGGCTCCACCCCAACTTATTGTCTTTGAAGACTATTGAAAATTATTATTATTACTAGCAAGTTTTGAAAATTGGTGCCTGAGGCGAATACTGGGTATAAAGTGGTATAACTTGGTCAGGAATGACGATGTGAGGAGAAGAACTCAACAGCCCCTCATACTGGAAGTCCTGAAGAGAAGAAGGCGGACATGGTTGGGACATGTCCTTAGAATGCCAAATGAGAGCATCAACCCCTCGTGTCTCTTCTTCCAACCCCGAGGATTCCGGAGCCCCGGAAGGCCGCTGACGACCATTCACCGACTGTACTCAGCGGAACTTCGAGACGCCGGACTGACCCGGGAGGAAGCGTGACAGAGTGACTTGGAGACGTCTCGTGTTGGCCATATGCTCCACCTAGGGAGCGAACATGGAAAGAAGAAGAAGACTATGGAAGTCAGCTCTCCTCTTCCTCAGGCTGTAGGTCCTTCTGTTATGGACAACGTCACCTAGGTCATGCCTTCAAATCATGTTACCTTTCTGCAGCATCAGTTGATTTTTCAGTTCTCCTCCAGATGTCTTTCGAGGAAGATCCATCGCGATCGCTTGGTTCACAATATGGTTCTCTGCGTCCTATGTGCCCACACCACTTCCAATAGCCTTCCTTACTATTGACGCCTGTTACAGCCAGGCTTCCACGAATGCGTGAACTCTTTATTTTGTCTCTAAGGGACACTCCAGCCGACCACCTAACCATTCACATTTCAGCAGTTTTTAGTTGCTCAGAGTAGCTGTTATACATCGTCCAGCATTCGGAGCCATGAACTAACTGTAAAATTAAAATGTATTTTTGAAAGCTGTCCCACCGCATTCCCAGATCTGATGCAGAAGCGTCTAGGCTTCCTGACGGACCTTCTCTTCCAAAGCAATTTTTTGTTCGTGTTATAAACTAACATAACACAATTGTATCCTGATTTTACTGTGAATATACATTTAAATACTTTCAATATACCTGTCACTGCCAATCTAAATAAATACAAGTTTGTAAATCCATTAACAAATTGTCTAGAAATGCCCCGGTGTAGGCAGTGAGAGGTATTAGTAGTTAGTTCAGTTAGTCGGCTAGATCCGATCCGACCCGACGTTGGCCGGTACACAGACGCCTCCACAACCCCGACCAGCACAGCAGACAGACACGGAACAGTGCAAAGACATTTGCGGAAAATGCTCAGTCGTCGCATTTCCCACTCAACCAGTACTTGAAATGTAATTAAAATATTCTCAATATTTTTAATATTTAACCGGATCCACACGGCTCGCATAACCGTATGTGTTTTCATAAAACATGCCCCATACGCGGCTGACATAACCGTATGTGTTTTTACTTTCCTCCAAGTTTCCAACCTCAGTTCAACTTGGAGGGATTTTTTCATGGTGTGGAACTTTGGATAAAATAATACGTCAATCCTCGGCCTTATGACATCTGTTGAAATATCTGACTAATAATTTGTAACATCACAAGGATAAATAAAAGGACAGATCCCTGATTTTTCTTGCGGTCGGTAATTAGTCCGCGCCATAATCATGCCCTATATCTGTCTCACTCTCGACGCTACGCATCGCCAGCGGGTAAGAGTGACACACGTTGCGCGCTTTGATTTATTTATGTTACGATCTAATTTGTTTATATTACGATATATTTCGAGAATAATGTGACACACGTGTATTATAGAGTACCAAAAAGGCACAATGAATCCCATTGAACGTTTTTGTTTAGGAAAATAAATCGTTTCTTAACTAAATACATGATAAAAGTAATCATTTTAAAAACGGCGCAATACCGCCGCGCACGGGCGTCTCTCAGGAACAAAGTTAACGCGGTTGAAAGGTTAAAGCATTTACTTTGTGGTTAGTCATTTTTACTTTTATATTTTTTAACAAAAATATTAGTAAATAACCTCTCACCGAGATTTTTATATCTACCTATTTTATTGTTAAAAAACTCCTTGCAGAGACCAGACTAAGTGCCTTTGATTCGCAGGTCTTCTACGAGGAAGAGCTGGACGTGCCTCTAGTGCTGTTTGATGAGGTGTTGGACCACGTGCTGAGGATCGACAGGATATTCCGGCAGCCCCAAGGTACGGACCATCCGCGTCTTGACCTATCATGCCGTTGGCTGGTTATTGCGATCACTCGATAGCAATATCCAGCCGATCACATTTGGGTTCTATGAGATGTTAAAGACAACTCGACTGAGGCGAAGGACCTTTTTATACGAAGGGGATATTGAAGTCTGGGCGTTTGCAGGGATTTTGACCTGCCTCCGGCTGGGTTAATTGAATCGCAAAATATAAATCTTTAAGATGTCTTTATAGAGATGAAGTGTGGGCATTTACGAAAGTTACGACCTGCTACCGGCTGGGTCAAGTAAATCACAAGATACAGAGGAAGACCGAGGGAAACTCGGCAGACTCCAACTGATTTTAGGGTCCAGGGACGAAATGGTCCCTGAATATATATTTATTGTATACATTTATATATATTTTTTTATGTATACGGTACTATTGTACCATTTACATAATAAGAATAAAAGAACACATCAATTCATCAAGTTGTTTTAAACTACTTACACGTTATAAATGTTATATAAAGAATAAAAATAAAACAAAACCAATAAAACTTACTAACTAACTAACAATCACGCCGCTTCCCCGCAGCGGTAGGCAGAGAGAATAGAGCGCCACACCACTCTGTCCTTGCAAACATCCTTCGCCTCTTCCACGTTCATGCATCTCCTCATACATACCCGCCGATTGTTACGACTCCTAACCTGACCGCTTTCAAGTATTTGGCATACCTGATCGTGCCATGTTTTTCTCGGTCTTCCTCTGCTTCTTTTCCCGCTAACATTCGCCTCATAAATTTGTTTTACCGTTCTTTCCTCACTCGTTCGTTCCACGTGTCCAAACCATCTCAACACACCTTTTTTAATTTTATCTATAATGCTTATCTCAGCTTTGCATTCCTTCCTTATTTCACTATTCGCACATCGTTTTGTCACACATTCTTCTGAGAGATCGCATTTCGACTGTATATAAAACAATAAATGCTATAAAAATTAAATATTATATTGAAAGTAAACAATAACATAAATACACTAAATTTTCAATCAAAACGTGACATTTTCTGGGCCAGGAATAAATTTTTTAATGCCAATTAACATTTGTGAAGCGATATATTGTAGAAATCAAATAAAGCTTAGCGTGCGTCAAAGAGGTACTAGGCAAAAATCTGTAGTTGCAGTATTTTTTACATAATGCAAACTATGCCACGTTCTCTCCCATTCCTCGGCTTCACATGTTAGCCAATGCTTTTGAAAGTATAGATTTATTTATTGTCCGCCTCCGTAGTGTAATGGTGAGCACGCTCGGTTACCATTCTGGAGGACCCGGGTTCGATTCCCAGGGGGGGTAAAAATAAATATGAGTGATTTTTTCACTGTAATATTTATTAAATATTACCCTGGACTGGTACCTGAAGCGGTGGGCTGATCACCTTTCCTTCATGTGTAAACAATCAAGATAACACTGCGTTTATATGACGCAGTGCCCTATGCACCATTGGGGTGCGGATAAGGGTTTTATTATTATTATATTGTTATCCACCTTGAAGTGTGTACTTTCTCAGCATTTCTTCTCCATGTTATAATGGATAAATGTAAACGTTGTGTTTCACTCTCTCTCGCTGCTCGCTGACAGTGTGCGAAGGAGACGTGTATTGACCAGTGCTTACCATCTGTTATTTTATTATTATTTTGTGTTATAAGACTTTTTGTTTCTGTATTAGTGTATTTTTATATTAGATACTGTATATATGTATTATCTTAAAGGCAATAAATAAATAAATCTATATTGGTGGCATATTCATTACTAGTGTTTTGTCTATAGCTATATTGTTGTCTGTCGCAGGCCATCTGTTGCTGATCGGAGTATCCGGAGCCGGCAAGACCACCCTGAGCCGCTTCGTCGCCTGGATGAACGGGCTGAGCATCTTCCAGATCAAGGTGAGCGCGCCGCCGCGGCCGCGTGCGGTCGGGCGCAGCTGGTGACGCCCTAACGCCCGCTCTCTGTCCCGCAGGTGCACAACAAGTACACGGGGCTGGACTTCGACGAGGACCTGCGCTGCGTGCTGCGGCGCGCCGGCTGCCGCGACGAGAAGGTGGCCTTCATCCTGGACGAGTCCAACGTGCTGGACAGCGGCTTCCTCGAGCGCATGAACACGCTGCTGGCCAACGGGGAGGTGAGCTTGTGGAGGTCTTCTCATTGCAACCACTCGTATAACTACCTTTCTCGTTGCAACCACTCATGTGGCAACCTTTCAAATTGCAACCTTTCTCATTGCAACCACTCATGTGGCAACCCTTCTCATTGCAACCACTCGTTGCAACCACCTTTGTTATTGCAACCACTCGTACAACTACCTTTTTCGTTGCAACCACTCATGTGGGAACTCTTCTCATAGTGACCACTCGTGTGGGAGATGACAATCCCACTCATCGCAACCACTCGTATAACTACCTTTCTCATTGCAACCACTCATGTGGGAGCTATTCTCATTGCAACCGTTCTTGTGGCAACCCTTCTTATTGCAGTCACTCATGTAGGAGGTTATTCTCATTGCAATCACTCATGTGGGAGCCTTTCTCAATGCAACTGCTCTTTTAGGAGCCCTTCTTATTGCAACCACTGTTTTGCAAACCCCTGCAAACCTTTGCAAAGAAACCACTCATGCGGGAACTGTTCATCCCTCACGTTGCAACCATTCATGTGGCAACCTTTCGAAGTGCATCCATTCTCATTGCACCCACTCATGTGGTAACCCTTCTCATTGCATCCACTCATGAGCCGACCCTACCCATTGCACCCACTCATGTGGTAACCCTTCTCATTGCATCCACTCACGAGCCGACCCTACCCATTGCACCCACTCATGTGGTAACCCTTCTCATTGCATCCACTCACGAGCCGACCCTACCCATTGCACCCACTCATGTGGTAACCCTTCTCATTGCATCCACTCACGAGCCGACCCTACCCATTGCAACCACTCATAACGCCTCACACGGCACTGATATTTGAGTGACGAGGACCTGGTTCCTTCCTCAGGTGCCCGGACTGTTTGAAGGGGACGACTTTGCGACGCTGATGACCCAGTGCAAGGAGGGTGCGCAGCGGGAGGGGCTCATGCTGGACTCCAACGACGAGCTCTACAAGTGGTGAGTGGGGACTACACTCTCCAGACCCCTCTAGATATTCTAACTCCCACTAATGTGCACAGGAATCACGATGTGAGGAGAAGAGGAGAAGGTGGACATGGTTGGGACATGTCCTTAGAATCCCTCCTGAGAGCATCAACCGTTCGTGACTCTTCTTCCAACCCCGAGGATTCCTGCGCCCCGGAAGGCTGCTGACGACCATTCACAGACTATACTCAGCGGAACTTCGAGACGCCGGACTGACCTTGGAGGAAGCCAAGGATATAGCGCGCGACAGAGTGACTTGGGGACGACTCGTGTTGGCCATATGCTCCACCTAGGGAGTTCGCTCCCGGAAAGAAGAAGAATGTTCACAGGCAAATAGCCGCAAGTTAAAAACAGTAGTTTAAGAGTTTAAAGTTAACTTAAAATGATGCTATTTGCCAAAACATGTATCAAATTAATACAATTCTGCGGCTATTTGGGTAATGAATATCTCGGTAAAGGAAAGAGATGGAGCATAGTCTGTGATTGTATATGATAGAGGCCAGTTATAAGAATGCTTTGAGCCGTGTTACGCCAAACAGCCGCAACTTGAATTACGCCTAACTGCCTTTACACATTAGCTCAGATATTCAATATTAACCTTTTAACCGCGTCAACTTTGTTCCTGAGAGACGCCCGTGCGCGGCGGTATTTCGCCGTTTTTTAAATGATTACTTTTATCATGTATTTAGTTAAGAAACGATTTATTTTCCTTAACAAAAACGTTCAATGGGATTCATTGTGCCTTTTTGGTACTCTATAATACACATGTGTCACATTATTCTTGAAATATATCGTAATATAAACAAATAAGATCGTAACATAAATAAATCAAAGCGCGCATCATGTGTCACTCTTACCCACTGGCGATGCATAGCGTTGAGAGTGAGACAGATGTAGGCCATGATTATGGCGCGGACTAATTACCGACCGCAAGAAAAATCAGGGATCTGTTCTTTTATTTATCCTTGTGATGTTACAAATTATTTGTCAGATATTTCAACAGATGTCATAAGGCCGAGGATTGACGTATTATTTTATCCAAAGTTCCACACCATGAAAAAATCCCTCCAAGTTGAACTGAGAATGGAAACTTGGAGCAATGTAAAAACACAAACGCTAATGTCAGCCGCTTATGGGGCATATTTTGTTAAAACACATACGGTTATGCGAGCCGCGTGGATCCGGTTAATTTTTAAATCAAACACTGATTTTTTTAGTCTACTAAGTTTCTGTGTTTCGCCTAGTTATGGCATTTTCAAACGAATGGTAAGATTAAATAGACTAATGGTCCTTATTTAGCTATACAATTCTAGGTACTTAGGTAATAGTTTTAACATGTGAGATGGGGAATGAGGAGACGCACAAATGAAGAAGAGGCAGAGATTGATTGGCGTGGCATTTTATTTTATCTCTGCCTACCGCTGCGGAGAAGCAGCGTGATGGATCGGTAAGTTAGGGAATAATCGGCGTGTATGAATGAAGATGCGTGAATGAGAAGGCAAAGACTTTGCAAACTGCTAGAGGCGGACACATATTAACATATACAAAAATAAATGTAGAATTCAATCCAACAAACCTTGTTTAATATTGTATATATTACCCAACAATTCAATATGGAATTCTACCAACTGTCTGCAGTTACAATAAATAAGTAAAACAGGGCTGCGCGATGTCTCCGAGGTGTAGCGTGCTGGCTTGGTGGTTTCAGGTTCACGGGGCAGGTGATGAAGAACCTGCACGTGGTGTTCACGATGAACCCGTCCTCGCAGGGCCTCAAGGACCGCGCGGCCACGTCGCCCGCGCTCTTCAACCGCTGCGTGCTCAACTGGTTCGGGGACTGGAGCGACGGCGCGCTCTACCAGGTACTGCGCTCTGGCAATATCACTCATCTACCACTCTTTTGTGTTTATATCTTTTTTTTTTTAATTCATATCTTTTGCAAATATATTTTTTTCCGCCTCCATAGTGTAATGGTCAGCACGCTCGGCTACCGTTCTGGAGGTCCTGGGTTCGATTCCCAAGGGGGGTAAAATAAATACAAGTGATTTTTTCACTGTAATATTTATTCAATATTACCCTGGATTGGTACCTGAAGCGGAGAGCTGATCACTTTTCCTTCGTGTGTAAAACGATCAAGAAGATCAAGACAAGATCTGCGTTTATTTGACGCAGTGCCCTATGCACCATTGGGGTGTGGATAAGGATGCGTATCTGACTTGGGAGGATGCAAGGAAGCTGGCAGCCGACAGAAAAGCCCGGATGCAGTTTGTGTGATCCATGTGCTCCACCTAGCGGATATGGTTTAGTTATTATATCGGGGAACTGGTTAGTTACACGCACCCCTACACTATTTCATTCAATACCAGTCGGCGAGCCGTCTAGTGGGTCTAGCGGCAGTATTCACCCCATTGAATGGAGAATGCGAGTCCTGCGCATGCTCAGATATATGCGTCTATGTTGACAGGTGGGCAAGGAGTTCACGTCGCGCATGGACCTGGAGGCGGCGGACTACGCGGCGCCGCACGACTTCCCGCTGGCCTGCGACAAGGTGAGCGCGCGGCCCGGCCACCGCGAGGCCGTCATCAACGCCTGCGTGTACGTGCACCAGACCCTGCGCGCCGCCAACGCGCGCCTCGCCAAGCGCGGCGGCCGCACCATGGCCATCACGCCCCGGTGAGTGATACTTAATGACGTTATATCGCTCATTCCTTTCAAGAACGTCATTTATCAAAAATCGTCATTTTTCAGTTGTGCATGTCTTCGGAATGCCTAGAAAATGTTCTATATCCCAGCAAAAGAGGCATATTTTTTAACTTAATACTATACATAACAGTGGAAATATATTATTTTACTAATTTTGAATACGATAGCATTATATGTTTAAATATATTTATACATAATAATAATAATAAAACCCTTATCCGCACCCCAATGGTGCATAGGGCACTGCTTCGTATAAACGCAGTGTTATCTTGATCGTTTACACATGAAGGAAAGGTGATCAGCCCTCCGCTTCAGGTACCAGTCCAGGGTAATATTGAATAAATATTACAGTGAAAAAATCACTTGTATTTATTTTACCCCCCCTGGGAATCGAACCCGTGACCTCCAGAACGGTAGCCGAGCGTGCTGACCATTACACTACGGAGGCGGACATACATAAGTAATATAATATAAACTTTAGTTAATATCACAATTAAAAATATCCATAACTAGAAAATCTGACGTGCTACATTTCTTTTGCTTTCGTTTTTTAATTCAGCTATGCAAAGTGCATAAAGTCAGGTATTTTCATGCCAGTAACAAAATAAAAGTTGTAAATTATTGGCCAGTGCTATTTTTTTTAAATATACTTAATATTTTTCAAATGGAGAGAAAACCTTCAGGTTTTAGTTAAGAAGATCTGTTGCACAGTAAAAAGTTCAATAAGCGGCTTGATATTTATTTTTAATACATTGCATTATATTTTTAAACGATCTGAAAAATCTAGTTTTTTGATATTTGACTTTTTTTTTATTTGTATACATTTATTTGAATCACAATTTATACATATTTATAACTTTTTTTTTGCAGAGACCCACCAAGCCTCCTTGTGTGTCTTGTCAGTGGAGTTCTTTTTTAATACATTTGATTGTTTTTAAGTATTTTAACCTAATATAGACACAAAAAAAGAGAAAAAAATTAAGAATATAAACATTTTAAAATTTTCATAAAATGAACTCTCGATCATTCACCCATTCCTTTATTTTGCCTTTGTTCCATATTTTATTTTGACCTCTAACCTCCGTCGGCAACAAATTAAAAATGTTTGTAACGATATATTGCAGTGTTGGACTTCCATATTTATTGTTAATTCTCGGGACTATCAAACCTTCGTTGTGGGTAAATCGTGTATCATGGTTGAAAGGAGTAAGCGATACGTTGATATTAATGTTTATCCACAATTTCCTGAACTTGTGTGGTCGGGCAGGCACTACCTGGACTTCATCCACCACCTGGTGCGGCTGTACGGGGAGAAGCGCACGGACCTGGAGGAGCAGCAGCTGCACCTCAACGTGGGGCTCGGCAAGATCGCCGAGACCGTGGAGCAGGTGGAGGACATGCAGCGCAGTCTGGCCGTCAAGTCGCAGGTGGGTCACTGGCTGCACAAGACCCCTATGAGAGCCTAAAAAGGACCACTCTCTCCCAAGAATGATTAGAGGTCATCTTATACAAGTAAAGAATAATTGACGGGTATATATGTCCGCCTCCGTAGTGTAATGGTCAGCAAGCTCAGCTACCGTTCTGGAGGTCCCGGGTTCCATTCCCAGGGGGGTCAAATAAATATTAGTAATTTTTTCACTCTAATATTTATTCCATATAAGCCTGGACTGGTACCTGAAGCGGAGGGCTGATCACCTTTCCTTCGTGTGTTAACGATCAAGATAACACTGCGTTTGTATGATGCAGTGCCCTATGCACCATTGGGGTGCGGATAAGGGCTTGAATGATATATGCGGAGGTGCGTGGATGTGGAAGGGAGTTATTTACTGACCGGCTTCCCCGGGTATTGTCATGATAGATATGATTTTAACACATTGTAGTCGGGCGCTTCGAACAGTAGACTCTAGCCTATGGCGGATGTTTTTCGCGATCAGCGCAAAATATATCGCTTTCTTAAAATAGACACAATTTTTCAACCAAATAATATTTTCAATTGAAATTTTCAAAGGAATCATATATGACATTTGATCATCGAAAATAAATTTTAATCATAATTTTCTATTAAGTATTCCGTATTTCACAACTTTAGAAGCATTGTAAACTCAAAAAAATAGTCCCCTCTGAGGTATCATTCCCTATAGAATGCTAATATATTCAAATAATAAAATACCATACAGTAAACAAAACAGTGCGAGCGGTATGAAAAATAGTCCAATACGTGAAATGACTCAAACTAAACTGGAGATTGAGATCGCATAAAAACTCTAGATTTCTGGTGATGTAAAGGTACACTAGCCAATCCGGACAAGACATCTCAAATAACGTGGACAGACTATCGCCTAGCACCCGGGTAGCAAATTACCCTTCGAGGCGTTTTATTTCACACTGATAACAAACCCGTATATTGCCGTTTCCCGCCGAAAACCGACAGTCGACAAAAACGGCATTTGCCGTGTCCCGCAGTTGACCGACAGCCCGCGAAAAATGGCTAATGCCGTGTCCGGACGACAACATGGCCTTAAGAACCCTATGAGAGCCATAAATGGACCACTCTCTCCCAAGAATGATTAGAGGTCATCTTATAAGAATTAATAAGGAAAAATCTGCGGGTTTGTATGAGGCGACGTGTGAATGTGGAAGAGTCGAAGATTGTTGGTGCGAGACAGCGGTGCGGCACTCCGCCCGCTCTCTCCGCCTGCCCTCGGGGAGGTATTGTGGTCCTAATGCTGTGTGTGGTGTCGCAGGAGCTCCAAGCCAAGAACGAGGCCGCCAACGCCAAGCTGCGCCAGATGGTGAAGGACCAGCAGGAGGCCGAGAAGAAGAAGGTCCAATCCCAAGAGATCCAGGTAACATGCTCAACTATTACTCATAGCATGTGTATTAATCACACGCGTCGTCAGTCTGTCCGACTTGCATTAGTGGCGGTATTCTGCGATGGAACTATCCATCATCTGAACCCTAACTGTCCATCACATCAACCTTGTAGTATGGTTGTCAATCACGGGTAGAATGGCGAACGTTACACGCGTATAAAGTGATGACTTAAAACAGGTTGTGAACCCTCTAAAATACCCAGACTTTCACATTCTTCTACATCTATGTTGAGGTGTCGGTGTGAACAACTCGCACTCAGATTTGTGAACAACGATTTGGACACACTCGAAATGTTGCTAATATGTTTGGGTAGTTAGAAGATGATGCCTCGCAGCAACAAGCCCGCCAGTGCGCTAATTTTGCTCAAAAGTTTGCGTCGGGCTGTGGTCCAGTGGTTAAGTGAGTCAGAGTTTCTCGGTTGGAACCCACTCTACCACAATTTGATTCCTATTTCTAATAATGACCTGCTCAGGCTCACAGAAATAGTATGACATAGAAGTATTTTTGCAAATAATAAAAACACAAATATTTTTTTTTTAATTTAAAAAAAAAAAACTTTGAGTTGGCTCAGTCGGCCGTTGGCCGGTGTCGGCGACCCCGTTTAACGCGCTATGTCTTGCCGCAGGTGGCCCTCGCCCAGCAGACGGTCCAGATCGAGGCCAAGAGGAAGGACGTCATGGCCGACCTGGCCCTGGTCGAGCCGGCCGTCATAGACGCCCAGCAAGGTACAGTCCGCACCGCATCCATCTCGAGCCAATATATCGGGTTCGACCCGCTCGGCCGATTCGGCCTACGGTGGGCAGGGCACCCATTGACCTGAGGGTCATATTATAGATTGACCTGATGGTCATATTATCGATCGACGTGATGGTCATATTATAGATTGACCTGATGGTCATATTATAGATCGACCTGATGGTCATATTATCGATCGACCTGATGGTAATATTATAGATTGACCTGATGGTCGTATTATAAATTGACCTGATGGTCATACTATCGATTGACCTGATGGTAATATTATCCATTGACCCAATGGTAATATTATAGATTGACCTGATGGTCGTATTATAAATTGACCTAATGGTCATATTATCGATCGACCTGTTGGTCATATTATAGATTTACCTAATGATCATATTATAGATTGACCTGATGGTCATATTATCGATCGACCTGATGGTCATATTATAGATTTACCTAATGATCATATTATAGATTGACCTAATGGTCATATTATCGATCGACCTGATGGTCATATTATAGATTGACCTTATGGTCATACTATCGACTGATTCGGCATCGACTTTCTAACATATTTTCTCAGACTGTTGTATTTTTACCAGTTGATGAGAGTGTGTTTTCATTAATAAGCTCAAAAGTGGTCCAACAGAAAGTTGGTGCCAAATTGGTCAATAATATAAACAAGTTGTGACATCATTGCCAATGACGTTGTGATTTGTTTCTACTCATGTTGACTCCTTTGTACTTTGATTAGTTTTATTACTGTTTTGTTACTTGACGTGTTGAAGCATGTTGAGAGTGTTTGTGACAATGCGTGTTGAGAGTGCCAGCGCATGGTTTAACGCAACTTTCGGAGCGTTGTTTTGGAGGATGTACATGATATAATGTGGACGTTGTAAAGTCAGGATGTACTCGGGTCATGATATAATGTGGGCGTTGTAAGTCAGGATGTACTCGGGTCATGATATAATGTGGGCGTTGTAAAGTCAGGATGTACTCGGGTCATGATATAATGTGGGCGTTGTAAAGTCAGGATGTACTCGGGTCATGATATAATGTGGGCGTTGTAAAGTCAGGATGTACTCGGGTCATGATATAATGTGGGCGTTGTAAAGTCAGGATGTACTCGGGTCATGATATAATGTGGGCGTTGTAAAGTCAGGATGTACTCGGGTCATGATATAATGTGGGCGTTGTAAAGTCAGGATGTACTCGGGTCATGATATAATGTGGGCGTTGTAAAGTCAGGATGTACTCGGGTCATGATATAATGTGGGCGTTGTAAAGTCAGGATGTACTCGGGTCATGATATAATGTGGGCGTTGTAAAGTCAGGATGTACTCGGGTCATGATATAATGTGGGCGTTGTAAAGTCAGGATGTACTCGGGTCATGATATAATGCGGGCGTTGTAAGTCGGGATATATTCGGGTCTTGAAATATTGTGGATTGTGTAAATTGGGATGTATTCAGCTAGTGATATAATGTGGGTGTTGTGAGTCGAAATGTACCCGGGTCATGATATAATGTGGGCGTTGTAAATCGGGATGTACTTGAGTCTTGATATAATGTGAGCGTTTATAAATCGGTACGAATTCAGCTCATGATATAATGTGGGGGCTGTAAGGTCTTGATACAATGTGAGCGCTGTAAGCTCCTGATGCAATGCGGGTGCCGCAAGTCGGGATATAGTGTGGGTGTTGTAAATCGGGATATATTCAGCTCTTGATATAATGCGGGGGTTTTGAGTAGGGATGCCCTCGGGTCATGATATAATGTGGAGGCTGTAAGCTCTCGATGCAATGCGGGCACCGCGAGTCGGGATATAATGTGGGTGTTGTCCGCCGGGCGCGCAGCCGTGCAGGCCATCAAGAAGCAGCAGCTGACGGAGGTGCGCTCCATGGGCAACCCGCCGGCCATCGTGAAGCTGGCGCTGGAGTCGGTCTGCCTGCTGCTGGGCGGCTCCTGCGAGGAGGCGCCCAGCTGGAAGGCCATCCGGGCCACCGTCGTGCGGGAGAACTTCATCGCGACCATCATCGGCTTCCAGACGGACTCCATCACGTACTGGCGTCTCTAGCTACCCGGCGGTCTCTAACACCCTGCGCACATGTCTCGCCGCACGCCCTACCAGCGCTTCTAACGTGTCGTGGACTAATCAACCGATTTGTGAATAATCTGGACCAATTTGTGTACCGCAACTGGAATGATCAATAATGATAATAATAATTCATATAGCGTGATACAAATACTTAAAGGCGGTCAGGTTAGGAGTCGATACGAATACAGCTTAATTTCTTTCAAATTACGAAACCCTAATGGTAAATAAAGCTTAAATTATTACCAATTACGAAACCGTTATGGTAAATAAAGCTTAAATTTTTACAAATTACGAAACCGGAATGGTAAATACACGTTAATTTCTTTCGAAATACGGAACCATGATGGTAAGTAAACGAAGCTTAATTTGTCGCAACAAATCGCGAAACCGTGATGGTCTTCTTCTAACCCCTATCCGCACCCAATGGTGCATAGGGCACTGCACCATATTGACGCAGTGCTATCTCGATCGTTACTTACATGAAAGCAAGATCACTCCTGGGCTTCAGGGACCAGTCCAGGGTAATATCAAACAATTTTTATAGTGTAAAATCAGTAATATTTATTTTCATCCCCCCCCCTGGGAATCGAAACCAGGACCTCCAGCACGGTAGCTTAACATGTTAACCGTTACACCACGGAGGCAGACAAGATGATGGTAAATACAGTTTAATTTTGCCCAAATTATAGCTAGCCACTCAAAATCTCAAATTATAGCTAAATCTGCTTCAAACCATATTTTAATGAGTTTTGTCCATTTTTTCTTCAATTGAATCATTCCACTTGCGGAACATAAAGTTCTCTAAATTATTGGGAATATTACATCCAATGACAAAACTGACCCATGTTGTAAGATACCAACACGGACTGTTACATCGCGTGACAGTTCATGCTGTAACATATCAACATGGACTGTTACATCGCGTGACAGTTCATGCTGTAACATATCAACACGGACTGTTACATCGCGTGACAGTTCATGCTGTAACATATCAACATGGCGTGACAGGTCATGCTGTAACATTCACAAGGTGATCTTGATATAATGCCGTATTTGTCCTAACTTTTGTGTATTTCTATTTTAACTGCTGATGATTAATTTTTTTAACGTTAACAATTTATATATATATATATATATATATATATATATATATATATATAACGTGGTAATATTTTCCTTTTGAAAATTAAGTGTAAATAATATGTAAAGTGGGTGTATAATAATAAAATAAACAATGTGTTGCTTTGTAATTAAAGTTTATAATTAAAGTTTATTCTTAATTTATCTTTATAATATGTTTCTATCTATCTATCTATCTATCTATTTGATTCTGACAGTTAATAATATTATCGGAAGTCTTTTGTTTAATTCTGTGCGACGCATGCGGCATCTGGTGGTAGAACTGTTTTATGTAGGTACTTTTTGTAAGTACTTAATAAAATGTATAGGTAGGTACCTAGGTATTTTATTACATCTCCCCCCTTGGGGATGAAAATTCATAGTAAAATTTTCACTCGTCCTCCGGATCATCTTCTTGTAGTGAAGGGACTGGTATAAGTTTAGTGATATGATAAAGTTTTTATTTTTATTTTTTCCTCCTATCTTTTTTCCTTCTTTTTTTTTCTTTCTTTTTTTCTTTATTGTTTTTTTTTCTTTCTTTCTTTTTTTTTCTTTTTTTTCCGTTCTTTTTTTTCTTTCTTTTTTTTGTATTTTTTTTTTCTTCTTGACCCTTTTAAAGTAGACACAGTTTTTTTTCAATCCATTTGTTTTTTTCTTCTGAATTCTTTTATTTTTATTCTGATCTCTTAAAGTATCTTCTAATTTAACCAAATTTACAACTTTTAATTGTTCATCTGCATTTTCATTCGAATTTAATACTGGATTCCTGCTTAGACAATCTACTTCTAAATTCTTCTTTCCTGGAGCATATTTTATTTTATCTTTCGTAGAAGTTTTTTCTACTTTATTTTTATTTTCATTTTTCAAGCACTGTTTCTGTGTTATTTGTATGTCTTCATTTTTATTCTGATCTTTTGAAATATCTTCTAATTTAACCAAATTTACAACTTTTAATTGTTCATTTGCATTTTCCTTCGATTCTAATACTGGATTCCTGCCCACACAATCTGCTTCGAAATTCTTCTTTTCTGGAGTATATTTTATTTTATATTTTGTAGAAATTTTTTCCACATTATTTTTATTTTCATTCTTCAAGCACTGTCTCTGTGTAATTTGTAAATCTTCATTTTTATTATTAATCTTATCATCCTCCTTTGTTTTAAACCAGCACGTTGCTTCAGAGTGATATCGAGTTCCCTTATTTAAATTTTCACAAATCTTACATGGACTTTTATCTTTAATTTTATCACTAGTTCTTAGATTTCCACGTCTTCTTTGATTATCTTTTAATCGTTTTCTTTGATCATCTTCTAATTTTTCTCTCTCACTCCGAACATATTGTAGTAATTGTTTTAATACATCTAATGTTTCATAATCCATTTCCATATTAACAAAATTGTCGTTTTATAACGTGGTAATATTTTCCTTTTGAAAATTAAGTGTAAATAATATGTAAAGTGGGTGTATAATAATAAAATAAACAATGTGTTGCTTTGTAATTAAAGTTTATAATTAAAGTTTATTCTTAATTTATCTTTATAATATGTTTCTATCTATCTATCTATCTATCTATTTGATTCTGACAGTTAATAATATTATCGGAAGTCTTTTGTTTAATTCTGTGCGACGCATGCGGCATCTGGTGGTAGAACTGTTTTATGTAGGTACTTTTTGTAAGTACTTAATAAAATGTATAGGTAGGTACCTAGGTATTTTATTACATATATATATATATATATATATATATATATATATATATATATATATATATATAATACAATTTTACTAATTACAAAATAAAATATTTCATAATAAAACTACCATTTCAAAAAATAATAATTTTAAAAAAGTCATAGTGCATAGAAAAAGCAGCATAAGTGTATATAGCATTCACAATCTTTAAGGTCAAATTTCCTTTGAAGCTTTGCATTTGCCCACTCCCTGAGATACATGAATTTTTTCTTCTCATGTTTCGTCTGACGATAATTTGAAATTGTGTCAAGAAGCATGAGTGAGGACATGTCCCGTGTGGCATATTCCTAGATGGCCCTTTCTCACTTGTTTGTTTTTCTCTTTTTTTTCCCCTCCTGAAACTCTACTATCTTCCGCACCGCTATTGGCTGTCGCGCCGGATCGCTGCCACGCTATTGGGTGGTTGCGGACACTGCTCGCTCCCGATTGGCCGAAAATTGGACGTGTCAAAAATCGTGATTCTTGAAATGTTACAATCGATATGGATGCCAAATCTTGAATTACAAAACCATATAAATTGAAATTACACTGAAATTGGCATCAAATTGTGAAATATGCATCTAATAATGAAATTGGCATCTAATTGTGAAATATTCATACTTCAAACGGCATCTAATGTTGAAATTGGCACATTGAAAATGAAATACAATATTAAAATTGCCACAATAAAAATGCCATCTAATGATGATATTGTGACACTTTAAATGTCATCCAATTACGAAATTATTGCACAAAAATGGCATCAAATGATGAAATCGCCTCACTAAAAATGTCATCTAATGATGAAATTGCCCCACCAAACATGGCATCTAATAATGAAATTGTCACCTAAACATGGCATCTAATGATGAAAACACAAAAAATGAAATGTAATGATGAAATTGCCCTACTAAACATGGCATCTGATGATTTAATTGTCACACTAAACATGACATCTAATCATGAAAACACAAAAAATGAAATGTAATGATGGAATTTCCCTACTAAACATGGCATCTGATGATGAAATTGTCACACTAAACATGACATATAATCATGAAAACACAAAAAATGAAATGTAATGATGGAATTGCCCTACTAAACATGGCATCTGATGATGAAATTGTCTCACTAAACATGTCATCTAATTGTGAAATCGCCCCACTAAACGTGGCATCTAATTGTGAAATTGCCCCACTAAACTTGGCATCTAATTGTGAAATTGCCCGACTAAACATGTCATCTAATTGTGAAATTGCCCCAAAATTGTGGCATCTGATGATGAAATCGCCCCACTAAACATGGCATGCATTGGACAGCCGTCAAATCCATCAAGAAGCAGCACCTGGTGGAGGTGCGCTCCATGGCCAACCCGCCGGCCATCGTGAAGGTGGCGCTGGAGAGCATCTGCCTGCTGCTCGGGGAGAACGCCACCGACTGGAAGGCCATCCGCGCCGTCATCATGCGCGAGAACTTCATCAACAGCATCGTGGCCAACTTCAGCACGGAGGACATCACGTGAGATTACCAACTAGTGTCTGTGCGCGTGCCCTGCATGCCGACCGCTAGTCCGCTAGCGTGTAGAGTTCATTCTGCAGTCACACTGATGGGCCATGTTGACACCGTCCATTAGTCCGCTAGTATGTAGAGTTCATTCTGCAGTCATACTGATGGGCCATGTTGACACCGCCTACTAGTCCGCTAGCATGTAGAGCTCATTCTACTGCCACTCTTGTGACAGGGCGTGTTGGCACTGCATATTAGTTGGACGCTGATGATGGGCTGTGTTGACACCGTCCATTAGTCCGCTAGCATGTAGAGTTCGTTCTGTAGTCGCGCTGATGATGGGCCGTGTTGACACTGTCCATTAGACCAGTAGTATAGGGTTCATTCTACTGCCACTCTTGTGACAGGGCCTGTTAGTACTGTATAGTAGTCTAATTAGTTTTGGAGACTGACGATGGGCCATGTTGACACCGTCCTTTAGTCCGCTAGCATGTAGATAGAGTTCAATTTGCAGTCACACAGATGATGGGCCATGTTGACACTGTCCATTATTCCACTACTATATAGAGTCTGCAGTCACTCTTGTGGAAGGCTGTGTTAGTACTGTATGATGATCTAATTAGAGTTGGACACTGATGATGGGCCGTGTTGACACGGTCCTTTAGTCCGCTAATATGTAGAGTTCATCATGAGTAACTCAACATGGTTTGTCACCATGTTTTATCGGAACTCTGTTTTGAAGTAGAATTTATATGTTAATGTGTGTTTTGGGCTTGTATATTTTTCCTAAATGCATCTAATGGCTTTGCAACATTTTTTTGTGGTGACGGTTTGGACTAATTTTAATAAAATAATTCTCTTTTATATATCGTGGGTATACTGGCAAAAAAAACTCTAAAATCCCTGTTATTTAAAGCTTTTAGCCTGAATAAAATACCGGCTATTCAATTTAAAGTAGAATTTACTTGTAAAACCACATATATATGACATTTCAAACTACTTAGTGTATTTTGCCAGTTTGTAGAACGTTACAAACCTTATAATAATGCATCATTTAGTCAAAAATGCATATTTTCGAGTTAACGTTTTTTGCCAATACACCCACAATATATATATTATGTTTCCCCGTTTAATTTGTCTTTTATAATAGCCTTTATCAGCATCCACAGTGCAGTGGTTAGCACGTTTGCCTACCGTGTTAGAAGTCCCGGGTTCGATTCCCAGCGCCACAAAAGAGACAAATCACCTTTTTACACGAAAGGAATATTTAAGTCCGGTAAGTAAATTCATAGTGCTTACGAGATGACATTGGCCGGCTTAGGTGATCAATTTATACGCTAAACATTTTTCCCCTTTTAAGTTTGTAGTCTTTGTTCAAGTCTTTGTCCGCCTGCCCAGTGCGGTGGTTAGCGCGTTTGCCTATCATGCCGGAGGCCTCGGGTTCGATTCCCTGGTAACTTTTATCATTCTGTCCGTTATTTGACCGCTTCGACTTTAAAATGTTGCATCTTCTTCTTCCTTGCTCTATGCCGACTTATCGTCTTTGTAGACTGTTGAGGTCAGCTCTCCTCGTCCTCAGGCTGTAGGTCCTTCTACCATGGACAACGTCACCTAGGCCATGCCTTGGGATCATGTTATCTCTCTGCAGCATCCGTGAATATTTTGGTCTTCCTCTAGATGTCTTTCGAGGAAGATCCACGGCGATTGCCTGGTTCACCATATGATCAGGCTCTCTGCGTCCTATGTGCCCATACCACCTCCAATTGCCTTTCCTCTACCTTACTTTTGATGCCTGTTACAGCCAGGCTTCCACGAATGCGATAACTCTTTATTCTGTCCCTAAGAGACACTCCAGCTGACCAGCTAAGCATCCGCATTTCAGTAGTTTCTAGTTACCTAGAGTAGGTGCTATACATCATCCGGCATTCGGAGCCATAGAGGAGTGCGGGTCTGACAACTGTTGCATATCGCTCACTCCTTCCAAGAACGTCATAAATCAAAAATGGTCAATTTTCAGTTGAGCATGTTTTCGGAATGCCCTGAAAATGTACTATATCCCAGCAAAAGCGGCATATTTTTAACTTAATATTTACCCGCTACAGGGCAGAAAGTGTTGTTTTTGCACTTTGAAGAAAATGTATTGTTTAATTCTTTTTTTTAAATATACTAAATATTTTTCAAACGGAGAAAAAACATTCAGGTTTTTAGTTAAAAAGATCTGTTGCACAGTAAAAAGTTCAATAAGTGGCTTGATATTTATTTTTAATACATCTTATTATATTTTTAAACTTAAAAAGCGTTCTCCTGTAAAAATCAAATTTTTTGATTTATGACGTTGAAAAGAGTGAGCGATATATGCAACAAAATGTATTCCTTTGATCTTTTAACTAAAAGAAAACGGCGACGAAGAAGAAGAAGCGACATTTCTAGTTGATCAGTTGGTTGGTGAGTTTGTGGTAAGATGACCTAGTCACTAAAGTGTTTGTTTGTGTGTTTGCGCGGCAGCGACGAGGTGCGTGAGAAGATGAACTCCAAGTACCTGAGCAACCCCGACTACACGTTCGAGAAGGTCAACCGGGCCAGCATGGCGTGCGGCCCCATGGTCAAGTGGGCCATAGCGCAGGTGAGCCAACACCTAGTCCACTCCGGCCAATGGCCAATGTCCACCCGGAACATGTTATGGTGATGAATCTCATCAGCAGCTTGATTGAGTGTTTTATAGAGCAAATTGATTGCTTTTATGATGAGTTTTACCGCACAGATTGAGTGTTTTGATGATAAGTTTTTTTCCACTGATTGAGGTATTTGATGATGAGTTTTATAGAGAAAATTGGATGTTTTAATGATATTTTTCCTGACCAGATTGAGTGCTTCAATGACAAGTTTTACTGCACAGATTGAGAGTTTTAAAATTGGAGCCATGTTCTGGTCATGAATCTCACTATCGACTTGAGGGAGTGTTTTATCGAATTGGGTGTTTTGATGATAAGTTTAACTGATCAAATTGGGTGTTTTGATAATAAGTTTGACTGATCGAATTGGGTGTTTTGATAATAAGTTTAACTGATCGAATTGGGTGTTTTGATAATAAGTTTAACTGATCGAATTGGGTGTTTTGATGGTAAATTTAACTGATCAAATGTGATGTTTTATGATAAGTTTAAGTGATCAAATTAGATATTCCAATGATATTTAACTGAGCAAATTGAGTGTTTTGATGATAAGTTTAACTGATCAAATGGGGTATTTTGATAATAAGTTTAACTGATCAAATCAGGTATTTTGATGATAAGTTTAACAGATCAAATCGGGTATTTTATGATAAGTTTGATTGATCAAATCGGGTATTTTGATGATAAGTTTAACTGATCAAATGGGGTATTTTGATTATAAGTTTAAGCAAGCAAATCGGGTGTTTTGATCATAAGTTTAACTAATCAAATGGGGTATTTTGATGATAAGTTTAACTGAGCAAATCGGGTGTTTTGATGATAAGTTTAACTGATCAAATGGGGTATTTTGATGATAAGTTTAGCCAAGCAAATCGGGTGTTTTGATGATAAGTTTAAGTGATCAAATCGGGTATTTTGTTTGTAAGTTTGAGCAAATTGGGTGTTGTGATGAAGAGTTTTGCTATCCAAATTGAGTGCTCGGATGAGGAGGTTTAGTGTGTAGAGAGTATCAAGTTGTCTGGAGCAAGTGAGTCACTGACCAGAGCCGCGTCGGCATGCGCAGATCGAGTACGCGGACATGCTGAAGCGCGTGGAGCCGCTGCGCACGGAGCTGCGCGCGCTGGAGGTGCGCGCGGCCACCAACGTGCAGGCCGGCGAGGAGGTCACGCAGCTGGTCACGCAGCTGGAGCGCAGCATCGCCGCCTACAAGGAGGAGTACGCGCAGCTCATCGCGCAGGCGCAGGCCATCAAGAGCGACCTGGAGAACGTGCAGGCCAAGGTAGGGACAACCGCTGAGTGACCCCTAAAGGTACACTCGTCCATCAAAGTCCTTTACAAGTCCATCACATATTTTCGAATCCCATATCTTTGTCAAATAGATTACCACTAACCGTATTCTTCGTTCATTAATCGTAGTATGGTATTCACCAAGTGACCCCTAAAAGGTACACTCTTTCACAGAGGTCCTTTCTAATTCCAAAATTATTTTTTTAAATCACATCTGTGTCAAATAGATAGTACCATTAACCGTCAACCTTATATTATGGTATCTCCCAAGTGACCCCTTAAAGGTACACTTTTCCACAGAGGTCCTTTATAAGTCCCATCACATTTTTTCGAATCACACATCTTTGTCAAAGTACCATTAACCTTAAATTATGGGAGATAGTACTGTTAAGCTTATATCATAGTTCCTACCTTGTGACCCCTAAAAGGGATACTTACCCACATAGGTCCTTTATAAGTCCATCACAAATTTTTCCAATCACAAATCTTTATCAAATAGATAGTACTGTTATTTTGAAAGATGCACTAAGACCTTTTTATCATCTGCAGGTGGACAGGTCCATAGCCCTTCTGAAGTCGCTTGTGATAGAACGAGAGCGCTGGGAAGGGAGCTCGGAGACCTTCCGCTCGCAGATGTCCACCATCGTCGGAGACGTGCTCCTCTCGGCCGCCTTCATCGCCTACGGAGGCTACTTCGACCAACACGTAAGTCAAGCCCTGTGGGCTGTCATGAAAAACCCCAAAAATGGCACTAGATCCTTTTTAGGACCTGTTGGGGCTGTTGCGAAAGAGCCCTTAGAAAGGCTCTTTTTGAGACACTTAGTGAATAATCATTTTAACACCGTCAATATGATAGTGTTTTTTTTGGGGCTATTATATTAAACTCTCAAAAGTTTCATTTCACCGCAGATGTCCTTTATGAGGCACATTATATTCTAACTTTAGAGCCATTTAGTACTAAGTCACACCGTGGATGTGGCACTGTCCCTTGTCAAGACCTTAGTAGGCTCGCAAAGACTCTTTTGGGGACAGATAATATTTGATCTGCGCTGTCATGAAAATCCCCGGAAATAGCACTGAGCCTCAAGGACCCTTTTTAGGACACTAAATATAAAATCCTTTTAGCCACGCCATTCACCATCAAAATGGATCCTTTTCAGGGGTGTTGTATAAGATTTTATAAAAAACAAACACAAACTTTGTTTTTGACTGCTTTTTTATTTTCGATACTTTTTCCAATTGGTTTCGACAAGCACCTTGTCATCTTCAGGAATGGATAGGGAGAAAAAAAGTTATATAAAACACAAAGGTCCTTTATGGGGCGTATCATACTGTACCTTTGGTGCCAGTTGATATAAATTCACACCGCAGATGTGGGACTGTACCTTTTAAAGACATTATAGGCATACAAATACTCATTTCGGAACACATTATATTTGATTTGCGCGCAGAGGTCCTTTATAAGCCAATTGGTAATATGGCACTGTACCTTTTTGAGACCTAAGTAGCCCCGCAGTGGCCCTTTTTGGGGCACTCTTTTTGGGGCTGTGTGTGACCGGATTATTGCTCCGTTTTCCAGTACCGGCAGAACCTGTTCTCGACGTGGGTCCACCACCTGCAGAAGGCGGGGCTGAAGTACCGTCAGGACATTGCGCGCACCGAGTACCTGTCCAACCCGGACGAGCGCCTGCGCTGGCAGGCCAACGCGCTGCCGGCCGATGACCTGTGCGTGGAGAATGCCATCATGCTCAAGGTGACGTCATGTTTGTATCTTGTCTCCATCTCCCGACCGGAGGAAGCTAGGAGTGTGTGTCGGGACAGAAGGGTGTGGCGTTCCATCCTCTCTGCCTACCCCTGCGGAGAAACAGTGTGATGGTAGTAGTAATAATAGTAATATTTTTTGATGATTTATACAGCTAAACTGGCAGTGCACAATGGGGTCTCGGTTTGCAACCCTGATGTATGAAAGTGAAGCATGGAGTTGGCAACAGAAGGATAAAAGTAGACTGAGTTCAATCTCTCAGATGGATGTGTAGCAAAACTATGTATGATACATGTTCCAATGGTGATATAAGGAAAGGGTGCAAGGCTGAGATGAGCACTATCCAGCAAACTAAGGAAGGTGGCTTGGGATGGTTGGGGCGTGTGGAACCAATGAGTGAGGAAACAACGGTAAAATAAATTAATGAAGCTAATGTATTTGGAAATGGGAACAGAGAAAGATGGAGAAAATGCTTGGGCGTAGAAAAAGCGGCGGGCATATATGAACAGGTGTGGTGTGGTCGGTAGTCGGTCGGCCCGTAGTCACGCGTCTCTATCCCTTGCAGAGGTTCAACCGGTACCCGCTGATCATCGACCCGTCGGGGCAGGCCACGGAGTTCATCATGAACGAGTTCAAGGAGCGCAAGATCACCAAGACCTCCTTCCTGGACGACTCCTTCCGCAAGAACCTCGAGTCCGCGCTGCGCTTCGGCAACCCGCTGCTCGTGCAGGTACCTCTCACCCACCACCGGCCGTGACCGGTCGGGTCAAGCGGAGAGCGCCTATATCTATACAATAAGTGCAATTTCACAATGCTTGTGGACGACCTTTCAACTCTTATCACTCCGTAGGCCAGACATTCCGGTCCGTATGATTCTAGTAGGCAGCTCCGTGGGCCACAATGTCTGGCCCACAGCAGGTATAACTTTAATCACTGATTTCTCTATCACCCGAGTATATTCTACCAAAAAATATTTCAGAAAGATACAGTTAATCTTAATTAACATGGTCATACGAATTGCCAGACAGGGTGTCCCAAAATTAGGGAACCAAAATATTTATCTTATATCACACACTAATATAAGAGTTTCTGCTTAATAAAAAGCTTCTTTACATCTCACCAATAGATGTCTCTAGTGAAGTTCTAGTGATTCAAGAACAAGGTTTCTAAATTGGTTCATATATATATATAGAACTTCCAAGAATTTGAGTAGTGTGGTTGTCAATAATGGGTAGAATTGGTGAATGCTACACGTGTGTAAAGTGATCACTTAAGCCAGCCGATGACGGTCGTCAGCCCCGTAAATGCCCAGACTTCCATATTCTTCTTCATCTTTGATGAGATGTCAAAAAATAATATGAAAATAACTCCTGTAATTGGAGATAATCCAGATTTTGTGAACAAGTATTTGGACACACTCAAAATGTTGCCAAAATATTTATTTTAATGGTAGAAAAACGTCACATTTTTTTGATCAGAGTAGCTGAACAGTTATGATAAAAAATGGTCAGAGTGAAAAAGGTTAATAAAGCAATCAAAAACGTTCAAACCACCAAGTGGCAATACTTGTCGAGAAGCATGGTGTCCTCCATAAGCAATTTTTAGCATTGCATTTTTTGTTTTTTTTTTACCACAATGGCATCTGTGGAACGTAATATACTTTATGTCGCAATGGCTGCGCTGTCTGTTGAACATTTTATACTTTTTTGTCGTAATGGCAGCGCCGTCTTTTAAACAGTACGCTAAAATGACAGTATCATCTGTTGAAAGTTTTTTGCCGTAATGGCAGGGCCATCTGTTAAACAATACGTTTTTGCTAGAGTGGCAGTGTCATCTGTTGAATATAAGATGATTCTGTTGTAATGGCAGCGCCATCTATTGAACTTGACTTATTTTACCTGTCATAGGTGTTCATAAAAACGCGCGCATTCGAGTGCGAATAGCGTCGTGTCAAAATTACGTAGCATTCTGTGAATAACTTAATATTTTGAATAGGTGATTATTTGCATTTTTGTTGATGTGCGTTTGTGTTCAGGACGTGGAGAACTACGACCCGATACTGAACCCCGTGCTGAACCGGGAGCTCCGCCGCACGGGCGGCCGCGTGCTCATCACCCTCGGGGACCAGGACATCGACCTGTCGCCCTCCTTCGTCATCTTCCTCAGCACCAGGTGCGTGCCGCTCCCTCTGGCAAGCCCGACACACCCAGCGGTGCATAGGCCACGGGTTCCGTTACTACATTACCCACTCTGATCTCTAATCCAATGGTGCATAGCCCTCCGCATGTCATGTATCTTCTAGCCCTTATCCACACCCAATGGTGCATAAGCTTCTGTATCATATATCTTCTAGTCCTTATCCACACCCAATGGTGTATAGGCCACTGCACCATATATCTTCTTGTCCTTGTCCACACCCTATGGTGTATAGGCCTCCGCATCATGTATCTTCTAGCCCTTATCCACACCCAATGGTGTATAGGCCACTGCGCCATATATCTTCTTGTCCTTGTCCACACCCTATGGTGTATAGGCCTCCGCATCATGTATCTTCTAGCCCTTATCCACACCCAATGGTGTATAGGCCACTGCATCATATATCTTCTAGTCCTTATCTACACCCTTTGGTGTATAGGCCTTTGCATCATATATTTTCTAGTCCTTATCTACACCCAATAGTGTATAGGCCACTGCATCATATATCTTCTAGTCTTTATCTACACCCTTTGGTGTATAGGCCTTTGCATCATATATTTTCTAGTCCTTATCTACACCCAATAGTGTATAGGCCACTGCATCATATATCTTCTAGTCCTTATCTACACCCAATAGTGTATAGGCCACTGTATCATATATCTTCTAGTCCTTATCTACACCCAATGGTGTATAGGCCACTGCATCATATATCTTCTAGTCCTTATCTGCACCCAATGATGCATATAGGCCTTTGCATCATATATCTTCTAGTCCTTGTCCACACCCAATGGTGTATAGGCCATTGGTACATATACCTCCTAGCCCTTGTCAGCACCCAATGGTGCATAGGCCACCGCACGCATTGACCCTCCGTCTGCCCGCAGGGACCCGACGGTGGAGTTCCCGCCGGACATCTGCTCGCGGGTGACCTTCGTGAACTTCACGGTGACCAGGTCCTCGCTGCAGAGCCAGTGCCTCAACCAGGTGCTCAAGGCCGAGCGGCCCGACATCGACGAGAAGCGCTCCGACCTGCTCAAGCTGCAAGGTAACCCCCCCCTGCCCACACACCTTCCCCGACCGGACCTACCTCGCAGGCCCCGGGCTGTATGCAGAGCCATTTTCATATTATTTTTTGACATCTCATCAAAGACGAAGAAAAATACAGAAGTCCATCAACAATAGCCATACATTTTATTGTTTAAAAAATCCAAGGGTGAACGGACAGGTTTCTTCAAGTTCACTTCTTTCATCATATATTTATAAACATAAATAAGCGTTTACAACATTTTGAGTGTGTCCAAATACTTGTTCACAAAATCTGGATTATCTCCAATTGCAGGAGTTATTTTCATATTACGTTTTGACATCTCATCAAAGGCGAAGAAGAATACGGAAGTCTGGGCATTTACGGGGCTGACGACCGTCATAGGCTGGTTTAAGTGATCACTTTACACACGTGTAACATTCACCAATTCTACCCATTATTGACAACCACAGTACTCAAATTCTTGGATGTTCTATATATATGAACCAATTTTGAAACATTGTTTTCGAATCACTAGAACTTCACTAGGGACATCTATTGGTGAGATGAAAAGAAATAACTAAAAAAAATAATAAAAATCACTCCTGTAATTGGACACACTCAAAATGTTGTTGAACCATTTTTTTTTTTTTTTTGCATTTCACAATACATTATAATTCCAAGTACAAAAAAAAAATTAAATATTAAATTTACTATAATTTCCAACATTTTGAGTGTGTCCAAATACTTGTTCACAAAATCTGGATTATCTCCAATTACAGGAGTTATTTTCATATTATTTTTTAACATCTCATCAAAGATGAAGAAGAATATGGAAGTCTGGGCATTTACGGGGCTGACGACCGTAAATTATAAGCTTAAATAATAAAAATGAAAATGGTATTTTCTGGCGTTTCTCATGTGTGTATTTATAATCCAGGATTTGGACCTCACATACTAGTATAAGAGTTTCTGCTTGATAAAAAGCTTCTTTACATCTCACCAATAGATGTCTCTAGTGAAGTTCTAGTGATTCATGAACAAGGTTTCTAAATTGGTTCATATATATAGAACTTCCAAGAATTTGAGTAGTGTGGTTGTCAATATTGGGTAGAATTGGTGAATGTTACACGTGTGTAAAGTGATCACTTAAACCAGCCGATGACGGTCGTCAGCACCGTAAATGCCCAGACTTCCATATTCTTCTTCATCTTTGATGAGATGTTAAAAAATAATATTACTATAATTTCATGTAATTCGATGAGTGAAAATTTTAGGCAAAAACACTCACAAAATCAGTGCTGGATTTAACATTTAAAATATAAATTAGAATGGAGTTCTACAAATTGAACGCCAAAGCTACAAATACATTGAACGGAGTTCCTCTCTGCCTCCAGGGGAGTTCCACCTGCGGCTGAGGCAGCTGGAGAAGTCGCTGCTGCAGGCGCTGAACGACGCCAAGGGCAAGATCCTGGACGACGACTCCGTCATCGCCACCCTGGAGACCCTCAAGAAGGAGGCGGCTGACATCGGCCAGAAGGTAACCGCTCCGCCCCTGGACTGCCTTCCCACGCAACGCTATTTCAACCCTAATCTGCACCTGATGGTGCACAGGGTTATACATCATATAATAATAATAATAATAAAACCCTTATCCGCACCCCAATGGTGCATAGGGCACTGCTTTATATAAACGCAGTGTTATCTTGATCGTTTACACATGAAGGAAAGGTGATCAGCCCCCCGCTTCAGGACCAGTCCAGGGTAATATTGAATAAATATTACAGTGAAAAAAATCACTTATATTTATTTGACCCTCCTGGGAATCGAACCCGGGACCTCCAGAACGGTAGCCGAGCGTGCTGACCATTACACTACGGAGGCGAACATCATATAAACGCAGATGAAAAAGAATATGCAAGTCTGAGCATTTACGGGGCCGACGACCGTCGTAGTCTGGTTTAAGTGATTACACTTTACACACGTGTAACATTCGCCAATTCTACCCATGATTGATGACCACACTAGCCCTTTATAGAGCTGTGAAGGATGCTGAGCTGATGGAATCGAAGGAATTTTAGATAATGAATGAAGGTTCGGAGTACTTTTTCTTATAAACTGAGGTTTTGATTTTTTCAGGTGGAAGAAACGGATAAAGTAATAGCAGAGATTGAAACAGTCAGTCAGCAGTACCTCCCACTTTCACAGGTAAACTATTTATTTATTTATTTAAACTTCATGTGCAGTAAAGAAATAAGTACATTGGCTATTATTGCTAAAAAGCAATATCTTCCGACCAACCAAAAACAGACTAGTGATATTGATCAAAACGTTTGATACCATACATAGCTGTTTGCAATCAGAGGGTAGATAGTACTTGAACATTAAAAAAAAAACAAAAATTACAAATTGATGATAATAAGGAGGGCAAAGGAAGAAGGGAGTTTAGGGAAGGAGGTAGAGGGAGGAGGTTTGATGGACAGTTAGGGTACTAATGATAAATAGTAAATTCTCAATGTCTAACTTACTGAGAGACCCCTATTTCTACTTGCTCATTCTCATCTCTGTTGAGACACTCTTAACCGGATCCACGCGGCTCGCATAACCAGATGTGTTTTAACAAGACATGTCCCATACGCGGCTGACATAAGCGTTTGTGTTTTCACTTTGCTCCAAGTTTCCAACCTCAGTTCAACTTGGAGGGATTTTTTCATGGTGTGGAACTTTGGATAAAATAATACGTCAATCCTCGGCCTTATGACATCTGTTGAAATATCTGACTAATAATTTGTAACATCACAAGGATAAATAAAAGAACAGATCCCTGATTTTTCTTGCGGTCGGTAATTAGTCCGCGCCATAATCATGCCCTATATCTGTCTCACTCTCGACGCTACGCATCGCCAGTGGGTAAGAGTGACACACGTTGCGCGCTTTGATTTATTTATGTTACGATCTTGTTTGTTTATATTACGATATATTTCAAGAATAATGTGACACACGTGTATTATAGAGTACCAAAAAGGCACAATGAATCCCATTGAACGTTTTTGTTTAGGAAAATAAATCGTTTCTTAACTAAATACATGATAAAAGTAATCATTTAAAAAACGGCGAAATACAGCCGCGCACGAGTGTCTCTTAGGAACAAAGTAAACGCGTTTAAAAGGTTAATACATATCTCGATATGTCATCCAGTGTCTGATAAAATCACAACCTTACCATTTAAAAATCTTGACCATCTCGAGTTTTCCTTGGCCTTCTTGAGCTTCTATTTCCAACATTCGCCTTGTATATTTATTTCACTGTTTGTTTTACACTCATTCGATCCACATGTCCAAACTATCCTGACACACCTTTCTTGGATCCCGACACACCTCCCTTAGTTTGATGGATAGTGCTCACCTCAGCCATCCTGACACCTTCCTTAGCTTGATGGATAGTGCTAGTGATAAGTACCTAAATGTAATACTGATTTTGCCAGAAATACTACAATTAACCGCATTATGGATACTTATAATAAAATGTTTAATGACGCAGATATATTTGGGAAAAGCACTAATTCCATAAAAAATGACATAAGCAGGAAATTAGGTGAATGATTGATCGTTGCCGTTTGTTCAACAAGCCTACTGTTAATTGGATGATTTATCCAATTAACAGTAGGCTTTTTGTGTGTGTTTACACACACACACACACACACACACACACACACACACACACACACACACACACACACACTCACCCCAACCAACATATGAATAGCATTATTGGAGGATTTTTTTAATTGGCCATAGTTTGGTTAATTAATGTTGTATAATATATTGTTTTGGCTGTAAAAATCCCAAATAAAATAAAATAAAATAATGTTCACCTCAGCCTTGCCCCCTTTCCTCATATCACCATCCCGACACACCTTCCTTAGTTTGCTGGATAGTGCTCATGACAGCCATCCAACCCATCTTTCTTAGTTTGGTGGATACTGCTCACCTCAGCCTTGCATCTTCTCCTCATATCGCCATCCCGACACATCTTCCTTAGTTTGCTGGACAATGCTCACCTCGGCCTTACCCCTTTTCGGCATTACAGGCCTGCAGCAGCATGTACTTCACGATGGAGTCCCTGAACCAGGTGCACTTCCTGTACCAGTACTCGCTCAAGATGTTCCTGGAGGTGTTCGGCTCCGTGCTGTTCAACAATGCCAACCTGAGCGGCCTCTCCGACTACACCAAGCGCCTCGGCTTCATCACCAGCGACCTGTTCTCGGTGAGTGTGCTCCCCGCGAGCCTGGCGAGCGCGCGCGCGAGTGTGCGGGTGAGCGACCCGCCCTGACCCTGACGTGTGTGTGTGCCCGCAGGTGTGCTACGAGCGCGTGGCGCGCGGCATGCTGCACACGGACCGGCTCACCTTCGCGCTGCTGCTGTGCCGGATCCACCTCAAGGGGCGGCCGCAGGAGGAGCACCTGGACCAGGTGAGTGTTGAGTGATCTCGTGAAGGGGGGTCCGTAAAGACGACTTTGTAATGACGGCACGGGAATGATGCGGGCTTGTCTGCGTTCAGGAGTTCCAGGTGTTCCTGCGCGGCAAGGAGGGCGTGGTGTCCGTGCCCGCGGCCGTGGAGGGGCTCAGCGCGGAGCAGCAGGAGGCTATGGTGCGCCTCAGCATGAGGTGAGCCATCATTCATAGTATATAAGTGTTGCACTGTCCCACCGCATTCCCAGACCTGATACAGAAGCATCTAGGCTTCCTGACAGACCTTCTCTATAATAATAAGCGAGGTACATTGAGAGCTGTCCCACCGCATTCCCAGACCTGATACAGAAGCATCTAGGCTTCCTGACAGACCTTCTCTATAATAATAAGCGAGGTACATTGAGAGCTGTCCCACCGCATTCCCAGACCTGATACAGAAGCATCTAGGCTTCCTGACAGACCTTCTCTATAATAATAAGCGAGGTACATTGAGAGCTGTCCCACCGCATTCCCAGACCTGATACAGAAGCATCTAGGCTTCCTGACAGACCTTCTCTATAATAATAAGCGAGGTACATTGAGAGCTGTCCCACCGCATTCCCAGACCTGATACAGAAGCATCTAGGCTTCCTGGCAGACCTTCTCTTTCGAAGCAATTTATTTTTTAACTAAGCTGCGAAATTCATTGAATGTGTGAAACAAAACTGTACCCGATTTTACTGTGAATTTACATTCAAGAGGTTTCTAATATCCCTGTCACTGCCAATCTAAATAAATACAAGTTTCTAAATCCACCACCAAATGTTTTAGAAGTACCCCGGTGTAGGCAGTGCTACTAGGGACTAACCAGGATACTATTATTGACTGGCCTGACTTATTGTAACTGGCCGGGTCAATAAGTGATCTGACTAGTGACTGGTCGGGACTACCGAATATTGACTGGCCCGCATACTAATAATAACTGGCCGGCACAGTTAGAAACGCCGCGATACTGGTCTGTCCACCTCCGTAGTGTAATGGTCAGCACGCTCGGCTACCGTTCTGGAGGTACCGGGTTCCATTCCCAGAGGGGGGTCTAATAAGTAAAAGAGATTTTTCCACTCTAATATTTATTCAATATTACCCTGGACTGGTACCTGAAGTGGAGGGCTGATCACCTTTCCTTTGTGTGTTAACGCGATCAAGATAATACTGCGTTTATATGATGCAGTGCCCTATGCACCATTAGGGGGGGGAAAAGGGTTCAAATGAACTGGCAGGGACTACAAGTAACTGGTTGGGATACTGTTCGATTCAATTCAATTTATTTTTTTATAATTAACATTACAAACTAAAATTTAAAACGTACTAATTGACACAAACATTCTAAAGTAAGCAAGAAGACTCTTGTTCTTTAACAAGAGTCTTCTTGCTTAATGTAGAAGAATCCCATATGGGAATACCCCCTCAGGCACATGGAACAGGTATTGTTTAGCATATCTTCCTACAGGCATAACCATTGGCAGGTTGCTCCTGTATATAGGAATGGGAAACAATCTATGTCGGCGCTGTCCTTAGCTAGCTATCGGGAACATACAGACGTACATGTGACTATCCGGGATACTGTAGTGACTGGCCTAGATACTATCTGACTGGGACACTGTATGTGTCCGGGGGGGACGCTACGGAGCAGCGAGTGAGTGCGGTTGTGTGCGCAGGGTGCCGGCGCTGCGCAAGCTGCCGGAGAAGGTGCGCGAGGCGGCGCAGGAGCTGCAGACCTGGCTGGGGCAGGCGGCGCCCGAGCAGTGCGTGCCCGTCTTGTGGGACAACCCCTCCGAGGTGGCCGGACACATGTACCAGCTGCTCATCATACAGGTAACTGTCTTCTTCATCTCTTTGCTTTGCAACTTCATTCAACGTCCACACTTAAATCGCTACTAGTGTGTGGAAGTAAGGCGTGGAGATGCAGTCCAAATGCGATCTCTCAAACGAATGTGTGTCATAACGATGCTTGATTTCTTAACCATAGTGTACAGTCAACTCTTATTTGTGCGAGTGAAGCATGGAGCTGGCAGACAGACTCCTGTAGTTTTCCGCATCTATGTTGAGATGTCAATCGCACATTAGCATACACTAAATGTGTCGGGATGTGGATTGATGTGGTGTTGCGGTTGCAGGCGTTCCGTCCAGACCGAGTGATCGCGGCGGCGCAGCGGCTGGTGGCGGCCGTGCTGGGCGCCGGGTTCATGCCGCGCGCCGAGCGCGAGCCCGACCTGGCGGCCATCGTGGAGAAGGACCTGTCCGCGGCCACGCCGGCGCTCTTCTGCTCCGTCACCGGCTTCGACGCCAGCGGTGAGTAGGCCCCCTCCCCTACTCCCCCTTTCGATGCAATAGTTTTTCTAGGTCACCTGTTCTTGTTGCATTTATGTTTCCAGGTCACCCGTATTCATTGCAATCATATTTCTAGGTCACCCGTACACATTGCAATCATGTTGCTAGGTTACCCGGACTCATTGCGATCATCATATTATCAGGTCACCAGTATTCGTTGCATTAACATTTCCAGGTCACCCGTACTCATTCTAATCATGTTTCCAGGTCGCGTGGACGACTTGGCGACGGAGCTCAACAAACAGATCTCCAGCATCGCCATCGGCTCTGCGGAAGGGTTCAACCAGGCCGACCGAGCCATCAACATGGCCTGCAAGGCCGGACGGTAATGATTTGTCTGCCAGTTCATCGAATGACTTGTGGCTGTCTCTCGGGCTATTTGAATCCAAAGATCTTGGGTTCGATTCCCGGGGAAGTCAAAATAAATACCCCCCACCTATGCATATTCTCAGTGTCTACTTCCGTGGTGTTATGGTTAGCGTGTTTATATATTGTGCTGGAGGTCCCGGGTTCGATTCCCAGGGGGGGTAAAAAAATAAAAATTGGTGATATTTTTCAAATTTATATTTCTTTAATATTACCCTGGACTGGTCCTGAAGTGCAGGAATGATCACCTTCATGTAAGTAACGATCAAGATAACACTGCGTTTATGTGCTGCAGTGCCCTATGCACCATTGGGTGCAGATAAGGGTTAGAAGAAGAAGAATACATGTTACAAGATAGTGCTCATCTCAGCCTTGCACCCTTTCCTTATATCACCATTGGAACATCTACCATACATGGTGTGGCGTGTTGTTCTCTGTGCCTGAGTTGTCACGGTTGACCGGGTTGTCTGTGCGCAGGTGGGTGATGCTGAAGAACGTGCACCTGGCGCCGTCGTGGCTGGTGCAGCTGGAGAAGAAGCTGCACTCGCTGCAGCCACACCCCTCCTTCCGCCTCTTCCTCACGGCCGAGGTCAGCCCCAAGCTACCCGTCAACCTGCTCAGGTAACAACGTAAACTACTCAAATCCAGGGAAACGCCCCGAGAATCAATACGGCTGTCCAAACTCAAAACACAGTAAGGAATGTAAGGCTAAACAAAGAATAATTGAAAAGATTAGGAAGAGTTTTGCTACGGTGGTATGGACACGAGGAGCAAACGGATAACGAGAGAATGACTAAGAAAATATATGTGACGAATGTGAGCGGGAGAACAGAACGAGGACGACCTAATAAGACTTGGCGCGATCAGATCAATCAGAACCTAAAATCTGGCGGTGTCAAAAGTCTGCGTAATCGGAGGGCACGTATGACTAGATGTATGGATGTGAGAGAGGCGAGGAGTGTATGTCAGGACAGAAGAGTGGCGTTCCATCCTTTCTGCGTACCACTGCGGGGAAACAGCGTGATGGTAGTAGTACACACTCCTCTTGTTTTTACTAGTTATGGACAGAATTAATATTTATGGCCAATTTTTTTCCATTTTAATGCCACCTCAAAAATTTAAAACATAGAATTGTTCGAGAATAATCACATTAGTGTGCGGCGCTTGTATGTGTGTGTGGGTGTGCGTGGAGTGTGTCCATGTGTGTCCGAGTGTGTTGAAACACCCAAATCAAAATCTACTCAAATCGAGGGAAACGACCCGAGAATCAATACTTTAGGCGTCTCAACTTTTGATGTAAGTCTGAAAATGCTGGGGCTTACCACCTGCCATTTTACTCCATCCTCTTTGTGATCACTTAGCTCCGTCGGTCTATCGTGTGAGGGATCTTCCTCTCCCTCTCTTCCCCTCCAGGCTACCGATCACAACCGGACGTTCTAGGCTTTCCTCGTTGCCACACGCAACGTGTCCAAACGAACTGAAGAAGGCACCTCACCAAAGCTCAAAGCAAGAAACTAGCAAGTTTTGAAAATAGGTGCCTGAGGCGAATACTGGGTGTCTTTACACCCAGTTTTCGCCTGGTATGACTTGGTCAGGAATGACGATGTGAGGAGAAGAACTCAACAGCCCCTCATACTGGAAGTCCTGAAGAGGAGAAGGTGGACATGGTTGGGACATGTCCTTAGAATACCACCTGAGAGCATCAACCCCTCGTGTCTCTTCTTCCAACCCCGAGGATTCCGGCGCCCATTCACCGACTATACTCAGCGGAACTTCGAGACGCCGGACTGACCTGGGAGGAAGCCAAGGAGATGGCGAGTGACAGAGTGACTTGGAGACGTCTTGTGTTGGCCAAATGCTCCACCCAGGGAGCGAATATGGAATGAAAATGAAGAAGAAGGCACTTTTGGTGATGGCGATACGTCTGATCTCTCCTTCATTGCTGATTTAAGATGCAAGGATTTGAATTTCATTTATTGACCCGACTTTTGTTTGTGTGTTTCAGAGCCGGAAGGATATTCGTGTTCGAGCCGCCTCCGGGCATCCGGGCCAACCTCTTGAGGACCTTTACCACGGTAAGCCAATCTAACTTGCTTCTGATGCTTTTGGTGATTTGATCCATCAGGGATGACAGTATCTTCCCAGAAACATCTAGAGGAAGACCAAAGAAATCACGGATGCTGCAGAAAGATAACATAATTCTAAGGCACGGCATAGGTGACGTTGTATACGATAGAAGGCGGACCTACAGCCTGAGGACGAGGAGAGCTGACCCCAGCAGTCTGCAAGGACGATAGGTTGGGATGTAGCCAGGAAGAAGAAGGTATGACAGTTGCTGACTGGTATCAAGCTCCGGAAGGTGCCCTATCTGGGGCATGTGCTGACAGGAGACAATTACAGACTATTGCACCCGATGGAGGGACGACGAGGTGTGGGCAGATGGCACATCTCAAATTAATACAATTTTGCCACTATTTGGATCATGAATATCTCGGTACAGGAAAGATATAAAGCAAAATCTGCGATTGTATATGATAGAGGCCGGTTATAAGAATGCTTTGAGCCGTGTTACGCCAAACAGCCGCAACTTGAATTACGGCTAACTGCCTTTACACATTAGTCATCAAACCCTTATCCGCACCCCAATGGTGCATAGGGCACTGCATTATATAAACACAATGTTATCTTGATCGTTAACACAAAGGATAGGCGATCCAGGGTAATATTGAATAAATATTACAGTGAAAAAATCACTTATATTTTTTTGACCCCCCCTGGGAATCGAACCCGGGACCTCCAGAACGGCAGCCGAGCGTGCTGACCATTACACTACCGGAGGCGGACATTAGTACAGTCACAAAACAAATTCTGAGAGGGCAACAGGATGCTGCCGTAACTAGTCAGTGTTTAATTAAAATGTGAGCGGATCAAAGAACAAAGTCATCTTATTTCTCCAGAATATTTGTAGAAGTTGCCCTGGCGTTGTGCAGCCGAGTGGCGCAGTTGGCAGTTGTCGCCTCGCTGATGTCCGCTGTCTGGTTTCAGGTCCCGGCAGCGCGCATGATGAAGGCGCCTTCGGAGCGCGCCAGGCTGTACTTCCTGCTGGCCTGGTTCCACGGTGAGAGCTCATGGTCCTCGTATGTTGCCGAGAACTTTACATTTTCTATTGCAGCCGCAGACGTGAGATAGAACTTAACATTTTCTATTGCAACCGCAGATGTGAGATAGAACTTAACATTTTCTATTGCAACCGCAGACGTGAGATAGAACTTAACATTTTCTATTGCAACCGCAGATGTGAGATAGAACTTAACATTTTCAACATTTTGAGTGTGTCCAAATACTTGTTCACAAAATCTGGATTATCTCCAATTACAGGAGTCACTTTCATATTATTTTTTGATATCTCATCAAAGTTGAAGAAGAACATGGAAGTCTGGGCATTTACGGGGCTTACGACCGTCATAGGCTGGTTTAAGTGATCACTTTACACACGTTTACTTTTTTCTTTACATCTCACCAATAGATGTCTCTAGTGAAGTTCTAGTGATTCATGAACAAGGTTTCTAAATTGGTTCATATATATAGAACTTCCAAGAATTTGAGTAGTGTGGTTGTCAATAATGGGTAGAATTGGTGAATGTTACACGTGTGTAAAGTGATCACTTATACCAGCCTATGACGGTCGTAAGCCCCGTAAATGCCCAGACTTCCATATTCTTCTTCATCTTTGATGAGATATCAAAAAATAATATTAACATTTTCTATTGCAACACGAATGACACGATCTGTTTGGCACCTACCCACACCCATTATCCCATTATCCAATTGCTAATAGTTCTTGACTTTGTGGATAACGGGAGTAGGCTAGTTCGTGTAACGTGGTATGTGTTTGTTAATGATGTTGTGGTTCCGTGTGTGATGTTGCAGGCATTGTGCAGGAGCGGCTGCGCTACGTGCCGCTCGGGTGGGCCAAACACTACGAGTTCAATGAGAGCGACCTGCGCGTGGCCTGCGACACCCTGGACACGTGGATCGAGGCCACGGCCATGGTAATATCGCTTGTCATACCTTGTCGCGGCTCCGTGGTAACATCGCTTGTCGTCCCTTGTCACTGCTACGCGGCAATATCAAGTCAAACCATTTTATGTATTGATTGTCAAATCAAACACAGTATTTTTGAGTCTTACTTATAACCCTTATCCGCACCCAATGGTGCAAAGGGCACCGCATCGAATTGACGGAGTGTTATCTTGATCATTACTTACATAAAAGCAAGGTGATCAGTCTTGCGCTTCAGGAACCAGTCCAGGGTAATATTAAATAAATATTACAGTGTAAAATCACTAATATTTATTTTCACCCCCCCTGGGAATCGAACCCGGGACCTGGTAGCTAAACACGCTGACCATTACACCACGGAGGCGGACAAAGTTGTATTTTATTGTTTAAAAACACATGAAAATTAATATTGTGACAAATGTTTCGCCTAATTATGGCATTTTCAAACTTGAATTGATGAACTGACGGTTTTATAATTTTTAATATTAATTTTTTTGTTTTTTTTTTAAATTAAATTTTTATTTTTAAAATCCTTATCCGCACCCCAATGGTGCATAGGGCACTGCTTCATATAAACGCAGTGTTAAATTGATCGTTTACACATGAAGGAAAGGTGATCAGCCCTCCGCTTCAGGTACCATTCCAGGGTAATATTGAATAAATATTACAGTGAAAAAATCACTAGTAGTTATTTGACCCCCCTTGGGAATCGAACCCGGGACCTCCAGAACGGTAGACGAGCGTGCTGACCACTACACTACGGAGGCGGACAAAGCAATAAAATAGGTAGACATTAAAATCTCGGCGAGTGGTTATATACCAATATTATTAAAAATTTTGTTAAAAAATAAATATATAATTTGTTAATAAAGTTAAAATTACTTACCACAAAATTAATGCTTTAAATATTAATAATATTGAAAATAATAAGCAGACTAAATGCAGTCGAAATGCGATCCCTCAGACGAATGTGTGGCAAAACGATGTTTGATAGATGTTCGAATGATGAAATAAGGAAAGAATGTAAGGCTGAGATAAGCATTATCGATAAAATTAAGAAAGGTGTGTTGAGATGGTTTGGACATGTGGAGCGTATGAGTGAAGAAAGAACGGTTAAACAAATTTATGGGGCGAATGTAGTTGGAAAAAGAAGCAGAGGACGACCGAGGAAAACTTGGCACAATCAGGTATGTCAAATACTTGAAAGCGGCCGGGTCAGGAGTCGTAATAATCGTCGGGTATGTATGAGGAGATGCATGAATGTAGAAGAGGCAAAGAATGTTTGCAAAGACAGAGTGGTGTGGCGTTCGATTCTCTCTGCCTACTCCTGCGGGGAAGCGGCGTGAAGGTTAGTTAGTTAATATTGAAAATATAATAAAAAACAACTCAGTAGACTCAAAAAATCTGTGTTTGGTTTAACAATTCATATATAAAATAAAAAATCATGTTTTACACACGCGTGTAAAGTGATAACTCAACCAGCCTATGACAGAAACTCTGTAAATACCCAGAATTCCATATTCTTTTTCATATTTTTGAGATGTCAGTATAACTGGCCTTGATGCCACATTGGGAGTGCCTCAGGGCGCCTCTCTAGAACCCCTTTTATATCTGTCACCCGATGCATTCCTGACCGGATGACTGAGGTCTGGAAGCCGGGGCAGTCCTATGGCTGTATCTGAGATGTCTCTACCCGCAATATTCACTAACCTCGATGCCACATTGGGAGTGCCTCAGGGCGCCTCTCTAGAACCCCTTCTATATCCCGATGCATTCCTGACCGGATGACTGAGGTCTGGAAGCCGGGGCAGTCCTATGGCTGTATCTGAGATGTCTCTACCCGCAATATTCACTAACCTCGATGCCACACATTGGGAGTGCCTCAGGGCGCCTCTCTGGGCCCCCTCTATGCCTATATTGCCCGATGCGGTCCTGCAACGCGCCTGACGTCTCTCTCATGCAGGGCCGGACCAACCTGCCGCCGGAGAAGGTGCCCTGGGACGCGCTGGTGACTCTGCTGTCGCAGTGCATCTACGGGGGCAAGATAGACAACGCCTTCGACCAGCGCCTGCTGCACTCCTTCCTCTGCAAGCTCTTCACGCCGCGCAGCTTCGAGCCCGACTTCGCGCTGGTGGCCAACGTGGACGGGGTGAGTCGCTCTACAGAAACGTCCCCTAAATTACTTTTTTTGTTTAATTTTTTGCATTTATTTCATTGCGACAAAACGGTGTATGATAGATGTTCGAATAGTGAAATAAGGAAGGAATTCAAAGCTGAGATGAGCATTATCGATAAGGTGTGTTGGGATGGTTTGGACAGGCGGAATGAATGAGTGAGGAAAGAACGGTAAAACAAATTCATGAGACAAATGTAGTCGGAAATAGGAGCAGAGGAGGACCGAGAGAAACTTGGCACGATCAGGTATGCCTGGTGTACTTGAAAGTAGTCAGGTTAGGAGTCGAATAAATCGACAGCTATGTATGAGGAAATGCATGAACGTGGAAGAGGTGAAGAATGTTTGCAAAGACAGAGTGGTGTGGCGTTCTATTCTCTCTGCCTACCGCTGCAGTGAAGCGGCGTGATGGTTAGTTAGTTAACTAGTTTCTTGCTAGTATTACTTACAAAAACATCCTTATAAGTGTAAAATGTTGAATGTTGAACGTTTTGACCAATTTCCCTAGTCTGTTTTCGGTAGGTTGGAAGATATTGCTTTTTAGCAATACTTCCGTCAATGTACATATTTCTTTTCTGTACATCAAGTAAAAATTTGGTTATGCCAAGAGTCTGCGTAATCGGAGGGCATGTACGACTAGATGTATGGAGGCGAGGAGTGTATGCCAGGACAGACCGGGGGACCTCTACTGGACTCCGAGAAGGTGAAGCTCCTACCACCAAGACAGGTCGTGAGTTACATGACTCATGTAGGTCTGTAATACAGAGAGAAGTCACAATAGACCTAATATGGTCGCAGTGACATAAGGGATGCAAGATCCCTTTGACCCAAAAAAAAAAAAAAAATGCCAGGACAGAGGAGTGTGGCGTTCCATCCTTTCTGCCTACCCCTGCGGGGAAGCGGCGTGATGCTAGTAGTAGTAGTAGTACACACTCCTTGTTTTTACTAATTATGGACAGAATTCATATTTATGGCCAACTTTTAGCCATTTTAATGCCATCTCGAAAACTTTAAAAGGATGGAACGCCACACTCCTCTGTCCTGGCATTTTTTTTTTTTTTGGTTCAAGGGATCTTGCATCCCTGCGACCATATTAGGTCTATTGTGACTTCCCTCTGTATTACAGCTCACTGCCAAGACCTACATGAGTCATGTAACTCACGACCTGTTCGAAAATAATCACATTTGTGTGCGGCGCTTGCTCTCCAAATAATAGTTAATTGTGCATATGTATGTATGTGTGTGTGTGTGTTTGGGTGTGTGTATGCGTGTGTAGTGTGTGCATGTGTGCGCGAGTGTTTGGGTGTGTGTATGCGTGTGTAGTGTGTGCATGTGTGCGCGAGTGTTTGGGTGTGTGTATGCGTGTGTAGTGTGTGCATGTGTGCGCGAGTGTTTGGGTGTGTGTATGCGTGTGTAGTGTGTGCATGTGTGCGCGAGTGTTTGGGTGTGTGTATGCGTGTGTAGTGTGTGCATGTGTGCGCGAGTGTTTGCTTGCAAATGAATGTTTGTTATATACCATGTACCTATTATTTTTTGACTTCTCATCAAAGATGAAGAAGAATATGGAAGTCTGGGCATTTACGGGGCTGACGACCGTCATAGGCTGGTTTGAGTGATCACTTTACGCACGTGTAACATTCACCAATTCTACCCATTATTGACAACCACACTACTCAAATTCTCGGAAGTTCTATATATTTGAACCAATTTAGAAAGCTTGTTCTTGAATCACTAGAACTTCACTAGAGACATCTATTGGTGAGATGTAAAGAAGCTTTTTATTAAGCAGAAACTCTTATATTAGTATGTGAGATCCAAATACTATGTACCTATTTGTGAAGATCTGTAATTGGCTTTGTGTTAATCGTTTTTTTTACTGTCTTGTATTTGTGGCTGTTGGTTTTCCTAAAATCTATATAAAAAAAAAAATTAAGTAGTACATGAAGTTTAAATACATAAATGTTTGGTTTCAGGGCGCCGCCGGCCAACGACACATCACGATGCCGGACGGCACGCGGCGCGACCACTTCCTCAAGTGGATCGAGAACCTGTCGGACCGCCAGACGCCCGCCTGGCTCGGCCTGCCCAACAACGCCGAGAAGGTGACTCCCCCTCCGCCTCCTTTCCCCGCCACTGAGCTCCAACTCTGGACCTCCAACCGCACCTAACTATGAACCGAAATCTAAGTCTCTCTGAACTTGAACCGCACCTAACTATGAACCAAAGTCTTTCTTTATCTCACCTTGAACTGCACCTAACTATGAACCATAGTCTTTCTTTATCTGACCTTGAACCGCTTCTAACTATGAACCATAGTCTCTCTTTATCTCACCTTGAACCGCACCTAACTATGAACCATAGTCTTTCTTTTTCTGACCTTGAACCGCTTCTAACTATGAACCATAGTCTCTCTTTATCTCACCTTGAACCGCACCTAACTACAAACCATAGTCTTTCTTTATCTGACCTTGAACCGCTTCTAACTATGAACCATAGTCTCTCTTTATCTCACCTTGAACCGCACCTAACTATGAACCATAGTCTTTCTTTTTCTGACCTTGAACCGCTTCTAACTATGAACCATAGTCTCTCTTTATCTCAACTTGAACCGCACCTAACTACAAACCATAGTCTTTCTTTATCTGACCTTGAACCGCTTCTAACTATGAACCATAGTCTCTCTTTATCTCACCTTGAACCGCACCTAACTATGAACCATAGTCTTTCTTTTTCTGACCTTGAACCGCTTCTAACTATGAACCATAGTCTCTCTTTATCTCACCTTGAACCGCACCTAACTACAAACCATAGTCTTTCTTTATCTGACCTTGAACCGCTTCTAACTATGAACCGTAGTCTCTCTTTATCTCACCTTGAACCGCACCTAACTATGAACCATGGTCTTTCTTTTTCTGACCTTGAACTGCACCTAACTTCATAGTTATTATATTCATTGGTTCATACCATAGTCTAGCTTTCCTAACCGATGTGTGTGACCTTGAACCGTACTCAACTATGAACCGATGTATGAACCGATCCGCGTGACCTTTCCAGGTTCTGCTGACGACGCAGGGAACAGACCTGGTGGCCAAACTGCTCAACATGCAGCAGCTGGAGGATGAGGAGGAGCTGGCCTACTCCGCGAGCCAGCAGGAACAAGGTGCCAACACTCGCTTTTATATTTATTTATTTATTTATTGAACGGCTGGACCATTCCCAGAAGCGCAGGAGTGATCACCTTGCCTTCATGTGAGTAATGATTAAGTTAACACTGCGTCAATACGATGCAGTGCCCTATGCACCATTGGGTGCGGGTAAGGGTTAGAAAAAGAAGATTTTTTGATTCACGCAAGTGAGTGGATCAAAAAACAAAATTATCCAAATAATATATTGCAATGATCCACAGTGATGCTTTAAATATTAAAAATATATGTTACTTACCTTCAAACGCGTCGTTCTAGGTGCTGTCGAGCTGGCATCGGCCGGAGATGGTCGACCGGCGTGGATGAAGACCTTGCACCAGTCGGCAACCCTGTGGCTGGACCTACTGCCTAAATCTCTCCCCGTGAGTATGCATTTATTACCCTTATATATATATATATATATATATATATATATATATATATATATATATATATATATATATATATATATATATATATATATATATATATATATATATATATATATATATATATATATATATATATATATATGTAATATCGCTTGTCATACCTTGTCGTGGCTCCGTGGTAACATCGCTTGTCGTCCCTTGTCACTGCTACGTGGCAATATCAAGTCACATCAATATATTATATATATATATATATATATATATATATAGGTATATATATATATATATTAATACAAAAAAAGATCCCACAAAGGCATGGCCTGTGGTGTATGGTGAGTGTTTTTGCCTAGAATTTTCACTCATGAATTACATGACATTAAAGTTACTTTAAACATAAAGAGTAAGTCCACTCACGAGTAGGCATAGGCTATGAAACTTATAAAGTTGAAGCCTGAGTAGGGTCATGGTAAACGGTGATGCATAAGCCGTAGCTAGATTTCAGAGTCACTTGGACGTTAGGTAATTTAAAAAAAACCTATGTGTGGGTATACATTATATTTTAGGTTATAGTAAAGGGCACTGGCAAGAATACAATAGGTATCAGAAATATAATTAGATTAAAGTGCTAATATAAATTACAAAGTTAGTAGTAGTTCTCTCTGTTTGTGTGCTACCAGTTTAGCTTTCGCTGTTAGGCTTTTGTTTTCTGATTTCCCACTACCTTCGTCGAGCGAAATCGACAGGCAGCGGTATGAGGTAAGGAGTTGAGAGGGATCTGAGTCTAAATTGTGTTTCCGCAGACGCTCCGCCGCACCGTGGAGAACATCAAGGACCCTCTGTACCGGTTCTTTGAGCGGGAGGTCGCCTCCGGGGCCGCCCTGCTGTCCGACGTGGTCAGCGATCTGCAGGACGTGGCGCTCATCTGCAAGGTACTGCTCCGGCTGGGAAGGGGACGGTGCATAGGGCACTGCGTCGGGTCGACAACCTTGGATGTATAAATGTGTACATACTTCGGTATGGTCCGCAAAATAATTGCCGAAGTTTTGCATTCGGTGTGTAGGAGTTCACCTCCGTAGTGCAACGGTTAGCACGCTCAGCTACCGTTCTGGGGGGGGGACCAATACCAATACCCAGGGTTGAATACCCAGGGAGGGGTCAAATAAATGTCGGGTTGTGGTCCCGTGGTTAGTGTTGCAGACTCTCAAGTCAGAGTTTCTCGGTCGGAACCCACTCTACCACAATTTGATACCTATTTCTAATAATGACCTGCTCAGGCTCACAGAAATAGTATGAAATTGAAATACTTGTGTAAATAATAAAAACACAAATATTTCTCCATTTAATTTTTTTAACAATAAAAATATGTAAGTAATTTTTTCACTTTAATAATTATTCAATATTACCCCGGACGGGTACCTGAAGCGGAGGAAACCACGTTGCACTCCTCAGGAGAAGGCGGACTGCTGACTGTCCTCAGCAGACCTTCCATTCCACTAGAAGAGGGTTGGGCATTTTGCGTCCAATGGTTTATGGCACCAATGTCCTTCGCTAGTTTGATCATGTATGGTGCCACTGGTGATTCTGCTGATACTGGCGAGCGTTCCTCGTGAACTATCACACGATAAAACAATATTTTGCATGTTACAGGGCGAGATGAAGCAGACTAATGCCAGCCGCGCCATGGTGGGGGCCCTGGTGCGGGGGCTGCTGCCCTCGGGCTGGCGCCGCTACAACGTGGCCCCCGCCTGCACCGTCATACAGGTGACCCCACTCCTCCTAAACCAACCTAACCTAACCTAACATGACTTACCAGCGTGGCACTTGCCTTTTTTTATTTTTATTATGAGGTTTTTACTATGAGGAATTAAATATGGTCATCTTTTGTCATCATCCATTATTTTTTCTTATTTTTTATTTTTTTTAACCGGATCCACGCGGCTCGCATAACCGTATGTGTTTTCACAAAACATTCCCCGTATGCGGCTGACTTAACCGTATGTGTTTTTACTTTGCTCCAAGTTTCCAACCTCAGTTCAACTTGGAGGGATTTTTTCATGATGTGGAACTTTGGATAAAATAATACGTCAATCCTCGGCCTAATGACATCTGTTGAAATATCTGACTAATAATTTGTAACATCACAAGGATTAATAAAAGAACAGATCCCTGATTTTTCTTGCGGTCGGTAATTAGTCCGCGCCATAATCATGCCCTATATCTGTCTCACTCTCGACGCTACGCATCGCCAGTGGGTAAGAGTGACACACGATGCGCGCTTTGATTTATTTATGTTACTATCTAATTTGTTTATATTACGATATATTTCAAGAATAATGTGACACACGTGTATTATAGAGTACCAAAAAGGCACAATGAATCCCATTGAACGTTTTTGTTTAGGAAAATAAATCGTTTCTTAACTAAATACATGATAAAAGTAATTATTTAAAAAACGGCAAAATACCGCCCGTTACGGGCGTCTCTCAGGAACAAAGTTAACGCGGTTAAAAGGTTAATGAGAGAAGTATTTGTGTTTTTATTATTTACACAAATACACAACAAACTAGACAAAAATATCAAAATCCTTTAGTACACAACCATGATACAGGATTTACCCACAACGAAGGTTTGATAGTCCCAAGAATTAACAGTAAATATGGGAGTCCAGCACTGCAATATATCATTACAAACATTTTTAATTTGTTGCCGACAGAGGTTAGAGGTCAAAATAAAATATGGAACAAAGGCCAAATAAAGGAATGGGTAAATGATCGAGAGTTAATTTTATGAAAATTGTAAAATGTTTATATTCTTAATTTTTTTCTCTTTTTTGTGTCTATATTAGGTTAAAATCGTTAAAAACAATAAAAAATGTATTAACCTTTTAACCGCGTCAACTTTGTTCCTGAGAGACATCCGTACGCGGCGGTATTTCGCCGTTTTTAAAATGATTACTTTTATCATGTGTTTGGTTAAAAAACTATTTATTTTCCTAAACAAAAACGTTCAATGGCATTCATTGTGCCTTTTTATATTTATATTTTACATTTTACATTTATTTTACATATTACATTTACTTTTTATATTTACATTTATAAACAAATAAGATCGTAACATAAATAAATCAAAGCACGCATCATGCGTCACTCTTACCCACTGGCGATGCGTAGCGTCGAGAGTGAGACAGATATAGGGCATGATTATGGCGCGGACTAATTACCGACCGCGAGAAAAATCAGGGATCTGTTCTTTTATTTATCCTTGTGATGTTACAAATTATTAGTCAGATATTTCAACAGACGTCATAAGGCCGAGGATTGACGTATTATTTTATCCAAAGTTCCACACCATGAAATAATCCCTCCAAGTTGAACTGAGGTTCGAAACTTGGAGCAAAGTAAAAACACATACGGTTATGTCAGCCGCGTATGGGGAATGTTTTGTGAAAACACATACGGTTATGCGAGCCGCGTGCATCCGGTTAAAAAAGAACTCCACCAACAAGAAGAAAAAAAAAGTTCTAAATATGTGTAAATTGTGATTTAAATAAATGTATGTATACAAATAAAAAAAATATATAAAAAAAAGGTCAAGGGATCTTGCATCTCTTATGTCACTGCTACCATTTTAGGTCTATTGTGACCTCCCTCTGTATCAAATCTCACTCTCAAGACCTACGTGAGTCATTGCAGCTCACGACCTGTCTGTAGCTTCGTTTGCGAGCGAGTGCGTCACAGTTATAGAGATTGTAGACACTTACTTAAGATTTCGAGATGGCATTAAAATGGCTAAAAGTTGGCCATAAATATGAATTCTGTCCATAATTAGTAAAAACAAGACGAGTGTGTACTACTACTACTACTACCATCACGCCGCTTCCCCGCAGGGGTAGGCAGAAAGGATGGAACGCCACACTCTTCTGTCCTGACATACACTCCTCGCCTCCATACATCTAGTCGTACGTGCCCTCTGATTACGCAGACTCTTGACACCACCAGATTTTACTTGGCACTATCAGATCAACCGCATGTACAGGAAATAAATATGTTCATTGTCGGAAGTATTGCTAAAAAGCAATATCTTCCAACCTACCGAAAACAGAGTAAAGAAATTGGTCAAAACGTTCAAAATTCAACATTTTACACATATAAGGATGTTTTTTACAATAATAGTAAGAAACTAGCTAACTAACTAACCATCACGCCGCTTCCCCGCTGGGGTAGGCAGAGAGAATAGAACGCCACACCACTCTGTCCTTGCAAACCTTCAATAATGACTGCGTGTGTGTGTGGTTATGAGTAAGAGAGAGAGAATACTGAGCTGGCGTCTGCGTGTCCACAGTGGGTGACGGACTTTGCGCAGCGCGTGAAGCAGCTGCAGCAGGTGTCGGAGCTGGTGGGGGCGCGCGGCGCGCCGGAGCTGCAGCGCCTGCCCGTGTGGCTCGGGGGGCTGCTCAACCCGGAGGCGTACATCACGGCCACGCGCCAGTGCGTGGCGCAGGCCAACAGCTGGTCGCTGGAGGAGCTGCACCTGCAGGTGACGGTGCCGGACGCGGAGGCGGAGGCGGCGCGCGCCGAGGGCGGCACCTTCCGCGTGGTGGGCCTCAAGCTGCAGGGCGCGCAGGTGCGCCACAACCAGCTGCTGCTCGCCTCCACCATCCTCGTGGACCTGCCCACCACGCTCGTGCGCTGGGTTCGGTATGTCCCCATTTTTTTTAAAATATTTAATTTAGTTAGTGATTTATGTTTCAATTTTGTCCGCCTCCGTAGTGTAATGGTCAGCGCGCTAGGCTACCATGCTGGAGGTCCCGGGTTCGATTCCCAAGAGGGTCAAAATAAATACGAGCAATTTTTCAGTCTAATATTTATTTAATATGACCCTGGACTGTTACCTGAAGCGGAAGGCTGATCACCTTTCCTTTGTGTATTTTACTATCAAGATAAAACTGCTCCTATACGATGCAGTGCCCTATGCACCATTGGGGTGCGGGTGAGGGTTAGAAGATTTAATAAAGTTACATTTTTAAGTACAACGTAACACATTTTCTATAACATTTATACATATGGCAAATTTTTAGTTTTAGATTGGCTGTGCCTCTCCAAAAAAGAGACTGAGCTCTTGTGCTTGGAGAGGGACTTACACTCATGATTTAATGTTTTATAAAATTAATGGTATAATTGTTACAACCGTTCTGGAGGTCCCGGGTTCGATTCCCAAGGGGGGTAAAATAAATATAAGTGATTTTTTCACTGTCATATTTATTCAATATTACCATGGACTGGCACCTGAAGCGGAGGGCTGATCACCTTTCCTTCATGTGTAAACGATCAAGATAACACTGCGTTTATATGACGCAGTGCCCTATGCATCATTGGGGTGCGGATAAGGGTTTTATTTTTATTATTAGTTTATTTAATTTAATACAATTTCTATACATTTAATACATACGGCAAACTTATAATTTTAGCTTCGCTGTGCCTCTCCAAAAATGAGACTGGGCTCTTGTGCTTGGAGAGGGACTTTCACTCGAGGTTTTTTGTATTATTTGATTAATGGTATACCATTCTATAAAAAGAAAAAGACTACTATAATAATGGTATACTATTATATCTATGGAGATATAATAGTATACCAGAAAAGCCTGGAGACAGTTTGTGGACTCCATATGCTCCACCTAGGGAGCGGATATGGTTATTATATATTATATCTATATCTTCACAGCATTTGCTTGTGAGCCGGGACTTTGGGGTTAGTCAAAGCGTAATGAGGCTATGTTTGTCTTGCGGCAGGGGTCCGGAGGAGTCGGACCAGAGCGGGCTGGCGCTGCCCGTGTACCTGGACGCGCACCGCACCGACCTGCTGCTCACCGTGCGGCTGGCCGTGGCGCCGGGCCACGAGCCCCACTCCTTCCTGGAGCGCGGCGTGGCCCTGCTCACCAGCACCGCGCTCTGCTAGGCCGCAAAGCCGCGCCACGCTGCTAGCGACACATCGTACTGTGCTAGCTCAACTTTGCGTACTGCTAGCTACACATAATACTGTGCTAGATCATCATTGCATACTGCTAGCTCATCATCAGACACTGTTAGGTAACCATCGTACTATAATATCTGACCAACATACTGTGCTAGGTCACCATCGCATACTGCTAGCTCATCATCAGATAGTGTTTGGTAACCACCATACTTTCTGACCAACATACTGTCCTAAGTCACCATCGCATACTGTTAGCAACACATCGTACTGTCGTAGCTAGGCTAGCTCATCATCAGGTACATCTAGGTAACCATCATACTGTGCTAGGTCACCATCGCATACTGCTAGCAACACATAATACTGTCCTTAGGTCGCCTTCGCATACTGCTAGCTCATCATCAGATACTGTTAGATAAACATCGTACTATATACCATACATACTATCCATACCATATGACCAACATACTATCCTAGGTCACCATCGCGTACTGCTAGCACATTCAGACACTGTTAGGTAACCATCATACTGTGCTAGGTCGCCTTCGCATACTGCTAGCTCATCATCACATATAACAATATTACCTAACAAGGTAACCATCATACTGTGCTAGGTCACCATCGCATACTGCTAGCACGTCATCAGACACTGTTAGGTCATTATCACATTGCCAGGTCATTTACTAAGAACACAGATAGTTATATAGTTTATTGAGTATTGATTTTATGTATGTTTTTTAATTTATATAACTTTCTTTTCATAGTATTATATATAACAAATCAATAAATACTTGCTTTAAAATGTAACCATGGCTTCAAGTATATATATTTATAAAGAAAATAATAAAATGCTTACAATATTTTTCTTATAGTTTTATTTCAAGCATGGAGTTGGCAAAAGAAGGATGAGAGTAGACTGGATGCAGTCAGGATGCCATCTCTCAGTGCGGCAAGACCATGTATGGTAGATGTTCCAATGGTGATATAAGGAAAGGGTGCAAGGCTGAGATGAGCACTATCCAGCAAACTAAGGAAGGCGGCTTGGGATGGTTTGGGAAGGATGAGAGTAGACTGGATGCAGTCGGGATGCCATCTCTCAGTGCGGCAAGACCATGTATGGTAGATGTTCCAATGGTGATATAAGGAAAGGGTGCAAGGCTGAGATGAGCACTATCCAGCAAACTAAGGAAGGCGGCTTGGGATGGTTTGGGCGTGTGGAACCAATGAGTGAGGAAAGAATGGTAAAATAAATATATGTAGCTGGAAGTAGCAGCAGCGGAAGACCGAGGAAAACTTGGCAAGCTGAAATGATCAGCGGGTATGTATGAGATGCATGAATGTGGAAGAAGCAAAGAATGTTATGCAGAGACAGTGGTGTGGCGTTCTATCCTTTCTGCCTGACCCTGGAGTATGAGTATAATCAAAGCTTCCTTGAGGTAGTATTTAACAAAAATGTCACTGTGAGTGAGTGTCCAGAGACTTTCAGTGAGACACGAGTGGTGAGCGTTATTCGAGTGTATAATGTGATCAAACGAAAAATCCACTTAATGATCTATAAACCTTGTACATAATAATAATAAATAATAATAAAAACCCTTATCCGCACCCCAATGGTGCATAGGGCACTGCGTCATATAAACGCAATGTTATCTTGATCGTTTACACATGAAGGAAAGGTGATCAGCCCTCCGCTTCAGGTACCAGTCCAGGGTAATATTGAATAAATATGACAGTGAAAAAATCACTTATATTTATTTTACCCCCCTTGGGAATCGAACCCGGGACCTCCAGAACGGTAGCCGAGCGTGCTGACCATTACACTACAGAGGCGGACATAATAAGCAAAAAAAAAGTTGGAGTAGAGAAATGAAACAACAGTGTACACGAATATTTTTTATATATTTTTTTAATTGTCTTAAATTCTACAACAGTATAATAATAATATATGTGAAAAAAATCCAACCTATTTCGTAAATTGTCTACCGTACATCGTTTAGCGTTAATCTTACAAAATAACTTACTTCATACAGATTCCGCGCGATTCAAACGCGGCCACATCCGCAGAGCGCGAGTCTTTAAAAAAAAAACAATTTCATCTACAGCAGAGGTGTCAAACGCAAGAGGCACCGAGGGCCGCATAAGGTATTTTGGGTACGCCGGCGGGCCGCATCAAAAAACACAAAAATCTCATTTTCATTTTTATCTAACTTTAAGTGAATAAATTATCAACAAAGACAGTCACACGAGGTGCAGTAGATCCATATCAATGATTTTTTAAAAGAATATCATATGTTCCCGTAAAGAATTTAAATAAATGAAAAATAAAATATGCGAGATGGAAGATGTCGTTAGGCGGGGAAGGCAACAAAGGTGACAATGGTACGCGCGTGTGAAGAGAATGGAACCCTCCAGACTCCCCCACATCGCACTGTACGGCCGAACCCATGGTAGACGACTCCGGGCAGACCACCAAAGTGATGGGTGGATAGCTGGAAATCGCTCTTTGAAAACAGGCCACAAGGCCTACACCAAGATGAAGAAGAATAATAAATAACAAATAAAACCCTTGTCCGCACCCCAATGGTGCATAGGGCACTGTGTCATGTTATCTTGATCGTTTACACATGAAGGAAAGGTGATCAGCCCTCCACTTCAGGTACCAGTCCAGGGTAATATTGAATAAATATTACAGTGAAAAAAATCACTTACATTTAATTTACCCCCCTTGGGAATCGAACCCGGGACCTCCAGAACGGTAGCCGAGCGTGCTGACCATTACACTACGGAGGCGGACAAAGAAGAAGAGGAAGAAAAATATAACGGAGGGTATCCGCAGGCTGCATAAAAAATACCACAGGCGGCCGCAAGCCTGATCTACAACATTTTGTGTGTGTCCAAATACTTGTCCACAAATCTGGACAATCTCCAATTACGAGTCGTTTTTTTGACATCTCGACACAGACGAAGAAGAATATGCAAGTCTGGGCATTTACGGGGCTCACGACCGTCACAGGCTGGTTTGAGTGATCACCTTACGCGCGTGTAACATTTCACCAAATCTACCCTCACGGATAACCACGCTACTGAATATTCGAAACCCCTAGATGTATTCATATAACACAGTTTGCGCGAGTTCACTAGAGACATCTGTGGTGGGATGAGGAAAGATTTTATTTAGGGCGTTTGCGGACCTCGCGTACAAATGAAAGTTTCCGCTTAATAAAAAGCTTCCCTCATCCCACCACAGATGTCTGTAGTGAAGTTTTAGTGGAATCGAGCACTGTGTTCCGAGTTTGATCAATATATCAAGTTTCAAGAATTTGAGTAGTGTGATTGTCAATAATGGGTAAATTGGTGAATGTTGAACACGTTGGTAAAGTGACTACTTAAACCAGCCTATGACGGTCGTAAGCCCCGTAAATGTCCAGACTTTCATATTCTTCTTCCTCTATGTTGAGATCAAGAAAAATAATGTAAATAATTTCATCTCTTTGAAAGTGGGATGGTGACTGAATGACAATGCCCGATTTGCGGATGTGGCTGATTTTGAATAGCGAGGATGCATTTTTTCCCTATTTATAGATAGATCGTTCGATTCAAAATCTAGGAAAATCCCAATAACGGTATAAAATTGTGTTTTTCTTTTTGTTTGGGCGTGGTGCATAGGGCACTGCAGTCGACACGTCCGAAAATCTGACAAATTCATTAAGTTAAGTAGTAATTTTGCAGATGTGACATTATTTGTTGGACGTGTCGACAGCAACGATCCGTATATGTGGTCATGACCAAAACTATAGCACGTGTCAATACAAAACGCTTATTATATTTTTGCTTGCGTGTTTTGACCAATTATCGCTTCCACCCACTAATTACATGACCAAATATAGACTTCACTAATATTACTCGCATTTTACTCATATTTGGTCACGTAATTAGTGAATTTCACAACCAAACATCACTCCTATCCACTAATTACATGACCAAATATAGATTTCACTAATATTACTCGCATTTTACTCATATTTGGTCACGTAATTAGTGAATTTCACGACCAAACATCACTCCCATCCACTAATTACATGACCAAATATAGACTTCACTAATATTACTCGCATTTTACTCATATTTGGTCACGTAATTAGTGAATTTCACAACCAAACATCACTCCTATCCACTAATTACATGACCAAATATAGATTTCACTAATATTACTCGCATTTCACTCATATTTGGTCACGTAATTAGTGAATTTTGTTACCAAATATCACTCTCACCCACTAATTACGTTAACAAATATATATTTCACTAATATTACTCGCATTTCACTCATATTTGGTCACGTAATTAGTGAATTTTGTTACCAAATATCACTCTCACCCACTAATTACGCTAACAAATATAGATTTCACTAATATTACTCGCATTTCACTCATATTAGGTCACGTAATTAGTGAATTTCATGACCAAATATCCACTAATGACCCGGGAGTTGGCGGGAGAGAGCTATGGCTATGGCTATTACCATTCACTATCAATTTTATCGCAATTAGTGAAATATTACAATACTATAATGGACAATGTTGGCTGCCTTGCCATAGGTCACCATACCTTGGCCTGTTATAGCCATCTTTGCAGGGGCTATCCGGATGTATAAAATACTTAAAATTGAATATAATACCTCCCAAATCCAGTATACATGCAAATATATATATATATATATATATATATATATATATATATATATATATATATATATATATATATATATATATATATATATATATATATGCTCTTTGTAAAAGAAGTCTCTAATAAAATCATTTTAAAAAATTAAATCACTTTGCAATGTTCCATCTGTTTACGTGACCAAATATGACTTTCACCCACTAATTACGTGACTAAATATCACTTTCACCCACTAATTACGTGAACAAATGACTGTCGCCCACTAATTATGTCACCAAATATGACTTTTACCCACTAATTACATGACCAAATATGACAAATTGTCACAATATTAATAACAATAAAATACAGCTTAGTAGACTCAAAAATAGTGTGTTTGATTTAACAATTAATACATAAACCAAATATGACCTTCACCCACTAATTACGTGACCAAATATGACCTTCACCCACTAATTACGTGACCAAATATGATATTCACCCACTTATTACGTGACCAAATATGACTATCACCCACTAATTATGTGACCAATTATCTTTTTCGCCAGGCAATAAGGAAGAAAGGGATTTTTTTTTCAAATTATCACTTTCATCCACTAGTTATATTTCTTCGTCCCCTATCGGCGTACCCAGATGGTGCTTAGGACACTGCACCGGAAAGACATGCTGTGTGATTACATACAGACAGAGCCATCAGTTGTTCAGTTGAGATTTCTGGAATTAGGAGTGGAAAATGAAGAAATAAAGGCGACAGGAGAAGGACATTACTGCTACACGGAAAAGGAAATGGAGGATGAATACCGGTAATGGTTAAGGCACTCAGGGTTGCATACCCGTATTCAAGTGTATCGGTTTTGCACTGCTAATTTGCACCAATTTGACTAAATATGTAACAGATAATTACAATATACATCGTCATGTAAGTAAGTGGGTGAAAGTCATATGTGGTCACGTAATTAATGGGTGAGAGCGATATTTGTTCACGTAATAAGTGGGTGAAAGTCATCGAGATTTGGCCATGTAATTAGTGGGTGAAAGTCATCGATATTTGGTCACGTTATCAGTGGGTGAAAGCCATATTTGGTCACGTAATCAGTGGGTGAGAGCCATATTTGGTCACGTAATAAGTGGGTGAAAGTCATCGAGATTTGGTCATGTAATTAGTGGGTGAAAGTCATTGATATTTTGTCACGTTATCAGTGGGTGAAAGCCATATTTGGTCACGTTATCAGTGGGTGAAAGCCATATTTGGTCACGTAATAAGTGGGTGAAAGTCATCGAGATTTGGTCATGTAATTAGTGGGTGAAAGTCATCGATATTTGGTCACGTTATCAGTGGGTGAAAGCCATATTTGGTCACGTAATCAGTGGGTGAGAGCCATATTTGGTCACGTAATAAGTGGGTGAAAGTCATCGAGATTTGGTCATGTAATTAGTGGGTGAAAGTCATTGATATTTTGTCACGTTATCAGTGGGTGAAAGCCATATTTGGTCACGTAATCAGTGGGTGAAAGCCATATTTGGTCACGTAATAAGTGGGTGAAAGCGATATTTGATCGAATTGACCACCGAAAAGTCACCAAGCATTTCGATATAATTTTTTTATAATGGAATTTGAATGAGAAAAGTACAATCATAAAAATTTAAAAAAAAATAATAATACTATGTTACATGTTGAATTATATAAAACAAGATGGCGTCTGTTAAATTATCCCCGCTCTAGAACTCACATACGATATCCCAAAATTCTCAATGTTCTCATAAAAAACGTGTTGCGTTCAAAGTAGGGTTCATCCTGTTATTGACATCTCATCAAAGATGAAGAAGAATATGGAAGCCTGGGCATTTACGGTGCTGACGACCGTCGTAGGCTGGTTTAAAGTGATCACTTTACACACGTGTAACATTCACCAATTATTTCAACTATTGACGACCACACCACTCAAATTCTTGGAAGTTCTATATATGAAGTTCTAGTGATTCAAGAACAATGTTTCAAAATTGGTTCATATATATAGAACTTCCAAGAATTTGAGTAGTGTGGTTGTCGATAATGGGTAGAATTGGTGAATGTTACACGTGTGTACTTCACTTAAACCAGCCTATGACGGTTGTCAGCCCCGTAAATGCCAAGACTCTATAATCTTCTTCATCTCTGATGAGATGTCAAAAAATAATGTGAAAAAAAACTCTTATAATAGGAGATAATCCAGACTTGTGAACAAGTATTTGGACACACTCAAAATGTTGTGGATGCAAATTCAACTACATTTTTTTGCCTGCGCCCGTGATTGACCCGCAACTATCTCGAAACGACGCCATCACGCACACCCGATTCAAATAAAACGGTCGAGGGTTTGTATTTGGGCAAGTTTCGACATTGATCCCTTCTGTGCACCTCCTCATACAACACAGCAAGGTCTATAACGCGAATATTCTAAAATCCATCTGGGCACATATTTACATACGTAAAAGGCCTCAAAAAATGACATTTGTAAAAAGAGGGCATTCTTCAAATAGTGTAAAATGAGGACATTTTTCAAAATTTAAAATGACATTACAAAAAGATTATTTATACAAAATATACAAAAGAACATTTGTAGAATGAGGACACTTGTAAAATGAGAACATTTGTAAAATGAGGACATTTGTAAAATGGGAACATTTGTAAAATGAGAACATTTGTAGAATGAGAACATTCACAAAAATATGTCACGGTGATACAGTGAATATTATCAATTCGAATGTGCTTGTTTCAGTATATTCATCGGTGAACAAATTGAATCGTCTAAGAAAATCTCTTTTATTGAGTTGGTGCCAGTTAGTCCTGTAAATGACGACACTCATTTCATGAGAATATTATAAATTCATTACATGTATATTTGAATCCGTCCGTCGCGAGCTATTGTGGTATGACGCAGTGCCCTATGCACCACCGGCAGACCTAAAAATGTGTAAAACCCGTCCTGCGAGCGTCGCTTTCCCACTTTTAGGAGGGCCCGTGAGATGGGATGATTTTGTAGAATCTTCTATCAGGAATTCGGTCCTGAAAAATGGGTCCATTCCCGTAAATTAGGTCAAGAACCGACCCTTTTTATACCAAGATGTGTGTTACAGGTGTCTCGATAGAGACGAAGCATCTGTCTCGTATACGGGGGGAGTGTGCGAGTCTGAGCGTCCCGGGGCTCGGGTGATCACTAGACGCGCTCCGCAACGTTCACCATTCCCGCATTTTGGGTGCATTTATACTTCAGAATTGGAAAGAATTCTCACCTGTGGACGCAATTTTCCCAACAGATGGCAGATACTACCGAGGTACGATTGTCGTAACGTTGCATATATACAACGTTCAAAATTCAATGCAATTCAGATGTAAAATTACAGGCAGAATGGTGGACGTTGCGCAAAAATGTGAGTGATCACGTCAGGCGGCCAGCGCCTGGAACCCTGAGACTTAACTAGCTAACTAGCCATCACACCGCTCTCGTAGTCGTACAGGAGAAAGTGACCAACTAACAAAACGTAAAACGTTCAGGAGGGCCATTTAAGTCACTTTTACTCGGCAAGAAAATAAACATCAATGCAGTTAGTCATTTTTACCAAGTCAATATATTATACTTCCAAGTTTAAAATCCTTTGGGATATTTTCAGGGCAATATTAAGCTAGTAAGATATCAAATAGTCAATGATCACGTTTTTATAAAAAATGAACTCGGTCACTTTCTCCTGTATGACTACGATATATAACATAACCGTTATGTATCTAGATCATTAATCCTCCTCCATTGCTTTTCCATTGAGCTCCTTCACTTATGCACTTTAATTTGATAATAACTTTTGACCGATTCGGCACTGTGATGGGGCGTTGAGAGAAGCGGTTTGCAGGGCCGCCCCGGGGAGTGCGGCGGGGGCACTACGCGGCGGCGTCGGCCGTGGCGCTCGAGGGGCCCGCGGCGGGCGCGGCGGGCGTGGACGACAAGGATGGCGCGGCTGGCGCGGCGGACGCGGCGGGCGCGGCGGGCGCGCCGGGGCCGTGGTCGCGCAGCACGTGGAAGTGCAGGCGCGTGGCGTCGGCCCACTTGGAGCCGCAGATGGCGCATGTGACCACCGCCACGGCGGGTCGCCTCATGCGCGGCGCGCGCGGCTGCTGCAAGGCAAACCAAACAAGGTTAAATCTATTATTTTTTATCATACCCATTTTTTTTTATCTATGAATATTTTTTTAATAGTTTTATAACATAAATGTGGAATTGTTTAATTGGCTTTTTTTTAAACTAACTAACTAACCATCACGCCGCTTTAGGCAGAGAGAATAGAGCGCCACACCACTCTGTCCTTGCAAACATTCTTCGCCTCTTCCACATTCATGCATCTCCTCATACATACCCGCCGATTGTTACGACTCCTAACCTGACCACTTTCAAGTATTTGGCATACCTGATCGTGTCATGTTTTTCTCGGTCTTCCTCTGCTCTTTTTTCCACTTACATTCGCCTCATAAAATTGTTTTACCGTTCTTTCCTCACTCATTCGTTCTACATGTCCAAACCATCTCAACACACCTTTCTTAATTTTATCGATAATGCATTCCTCAGATTTGCATTCCTTCCTTATTTCACTATTCGCACATCTATCATACATCGTTTTGTCGCATATTCTTCTGAGAGATCGCATTTCGAGTGCATTCAGTCTACTTTCATCCTTCTTTTGCCAACTCCATGTTTCACTTCCATACATAATAATAATAATAATAAAATTCTTATCCGCACCCCAATGGCGCATAGGGCACTGCGTCATATAAACGCAGTGTTATCTTGATCGTTTACACATGAAGGAAAGGTGATCAGCCCTCCGCTCCGGGTGCCAGTCCAGGGTAATATTGAATAAATATGACAGTGAAAAAATCACTTATATTTATTTCACCCCCCTTGGGAATCGAACCCGGGACGTCCGGAACGGTAGCCGAGCGTGCTGACCATTACACTACGGAGGCGCACATAATAAGCATGCAAGGTAAATAATAAATGCAATCCCCATCAACAAAAAAAAATTCATTGTTTCCGCATTCCCTTTGCGGTAAGACACTTGGCGTTTCTACTACTACTACTAATACTACCATCACGCCGTTTTCCGCAGGGGTAGGCAGAGAGGATGGAACGCCACACTCTTCTGTCCTGACATACACTCCTCGCCTCCCTCACATCCATACATCTAGTCACACGTGCCCTCCGATTACGCAGACTTTTGACACCGCCAGATTTTAGGTTCTGATTGATCTGATCGCGCCAAGTCTTATTAGGTCGTCCCCGTTCTGTTCTCCCGCTCACATTCGTCACATATATTTTCTTAGTCATTCTCTCGTTATCCGTTTGCTCCACGTGTCCATACCACCGTAGCAAAACTCTTCCTAATCTTTTCAATTATTCCTCGTTCAGCCTTACACTCCTTACTGTGTTTTGAGTTTGGACTGCCGTATTGATTGCGTTTCTTGGAACGATCAGCGTGCCGAGAAACGCAAGTCGAAAAGACATGCGTTTCTTATTTATTTATTATATTTTTATTTTATTTATTTGGAATTTTTACAGCCACTGCAAAACAATATACAGCAACAATTAACAAATCTACGGCCAATTAAAAAAATCCACTCATAATACTATTCTTACGAAAGTTACGTTGGTTGGGGTGAGTGTGTGTGTGTGTGTGTGAGTGTGTGCGTGTGTGTGTGCGTGTGTGTGTGCGTGTGTGTGTGTGTGCGTGTGTGAGTGAGTGTGTCTTATTCTAAGACTATTGCCTGATACGCTTCTTAGAGTCTTCATTTCTGACACTCTCTAAGCGCTTTTTTGTGCCAACAGTGTCAGCTCTACATTCGTTCCCATAAGTATTTTGAAGTGTGTTAATTTCAAAATAAATTCAAACCGGGAATTGTTAGCGTCATAATCAATCGCTTCGATTACTAAATTTAATAAACTTGAGTGATAGGGGAGAGTTATTTGCAACATTTTGCATGTGTCCAAATACCAAAAAAAAAATTAAAAAAAAGGGCCACATATATGCGGTCACCGCGCTCACCATGTGCGGGAAGGCCAGGGCCTGCACGCCGGGCGCCTGCAGCCGCTGCGCGGGGCTCGCCCGCGGGTTGAACCTCGGCCGGTAGTTGTAGACGTAGTTGGGCCGCGAAGACGCCTGCAACCACACAAGGTCACGCCTGTAGTCGCCGGGGGGATCAGGTAGGGAGGCCACGGGGAAGGGATAGGAGTCCGAGGAGGATATAATGAACAGTTGGGGTACTAAGGACGAAGAATAATGACTGAGCATATCGCTCACTCCTTTCAAGAACGTCATAAATAAAAAAAACTTGATTTTTCAGAACGTTTTTAAAGTTTAAAATTATAATACAATGTATTAAAAATAAATATCAAGTTACTTATTGAACTTTTTACTGTGCGTCAGATCTTTTTAAGTAAAACCTGAAGGTATTTTCTCCATTTGAAAAATATTTAGTATATTTAAAAAAATAATTAAACAATACCTTTTCTTCAAAACGCAAAAACAACACTTTCTGCCCTGTAGCGGGTAAATATTAAGTTAAAAATATGCCGCTTTTGCTGGGATTTTTTGGGCATTTTCTGGGCATTCCGAAAACACGCACAACTGAATATTAACGATTTTTGATTTATGACGTTCTTCTTGAAAGGAGTGAGCGATATGTATATCAGAGATATTAAAAGTTGACTTCAAGCTGCTTCTTTGTGAATAAGGATTTAGAATCGGATCCGTGATAGTTCATAAGGAACGCTCACCAGGCTCTCCAGAATCAGCAGACCGTGGTACTATACATGATCAAACTAGCAAAGGGGACATTGGTGCCATAAACCAAGCTAGGACGCAAAATGCCCAACCCTCTTCTAGTGGAACGGAAGGCCTGCTGAGGACCGTCGGCAGTCCGCCTTCTCCTGAGGAGTGCAACGTGGTTTCCTCCCAGCAATGATCATTTGCTGACAAGTCCCTGACTGGCCCACACTAGATTATCCCTCCTGTTCCCAACACAGATTCAAATAAAAACTAATCAAATTAGTTAGATGAAGCAAAAATCCAATTGTTGCGTAATATATCCAAAATTAAACAAGGTTTATTGGATTTGAATTCTACATTTATTTATGTATATGTTAATACGTGATGCGTTTCGTCGTATTAAGACATTATCAGACACTCTCAATCATTATCAAAGTGTTTGATAATGTCTTTATAAGACGAAACGCGTCATGTATTAAAATATACATGAATAAATGTAGAATTCAACCAAATAAACCTTGTTTAATTTTGGATATATCACCCGACAATTCAATATGGAATTCTACCAACTGTCTGCGGTTACAATAAATATCAAAAATCCACTTAATGATCTATAAACTTTGAACATAATAAGCTAAGGTAAGACGGAAGGTCGGGAGGTACGCGTGGAAGTGCAGGAAGGCGAGTACCTTGATGAGCTTGGCGGGCGGCTGCCACTCCTGCGGGCGCAGCATGTCGGGCACGTGCAGCGTCAGGCAGCGCTCCACGTGCTTGACGTAGCGGCCGCGCGTGCCGCTCTCGAAGGGGCACTCGGGGCACTGGTGCAGCGCGGGCGGGCGCACGAAGCGCGCCGCCACGCCGTGCGCCGCCTGCACGTGCTGCAGCATGCCCTGCGCGCCGGGCGCCTCGAAGGCGCAGAAGTTGCAGCGGAGCACCGCGCCGCGGGCGTGCGGGACCTCCAGGTGGTGGGCCATGACGAGCGCGCTCTCGGAGCAGAAGGCGCAGAACTGGCAGCGCGCGCCGTTCCCCTGCCGCGGGCGCCGGTGCAGGCGCAGCAGGTCGGCGTGCACGCGCTCCTGCACCAGGCCGAGGCCCATGTCCACGAGGAAGGAGCCCAGCGCGGAGGCGAAGTAGCCGCCCGCGGGGCCGGGCGCCGGCGTCCCCGCGGCCGCGGGCTGCACCTCGCGCAGGATGTCGGCGCGCTCCTTGTGGAGGGGCTGCTCCTCCTCGGACTCGGAGCTGGAGGACTCCTGCTCGTCCCAGGACTCGTCGTTCTCCTCGGCTTTTCGCCTTCTGCGCCCTGCGCACACAAAAACTTCATTTTATTCATTATATCATTTTCTGTGATGCATTTTGTCTTATCAAGACATTATCTTCCTCTTCCTCTTATTATAGGCCTTGCGACCTGTTTTTAAGAGGGATTAGCCTCCTGGGACGTCGATTCCCAGCTGTCGACCCATCTATTTGGTTGTCTGCCCGAGAGCCGTCTACCATGGGGTCGGCCGTACAGTGCGATGTAGGGGAGTCTGGATGGTTCCATTCTCCTCAAACGCGCATACCATTGTCTCCTTCGTTGCCTTCCCCACCTAACGACATCTTCCATCTCGCATATTTCGAGATCGCAATATGCGAGATCGAAGACATTATCAACCCTGGAATTTTATATTAGATATTTATATGGTGGTGTGTCCCAATTTCAACATAATTTGTGTTGGACTTGAGCCTTGATCTTTCCCTTTTTCCCTCTTCCCCCCTCTTCCAGGAATTCACAACTAATGACACATCGCCCACTCCTTTCAAGAACGTCATAAATCAAAAAACTTGATTTTTCAGGAGAACGTTTTTAAAGTTTAAAAATATAATACAATGTATTAAAAATAAATATCAAGCCACTTATTGAACTTTTTACTGTGCAACACATCTTTTTAGGTGACCCCTGAAGGTTTTTTCTCCATTTGAAAAATATTTAGTATATTTCAAAAAATAATTTAACAATACCTTTTATTCAAAATGCAAAAACAACACTTTCTGCCCTGTAGCGGGTAAATATTAAGTTAAAAATATGCCGCTTTTGCTGGGATATAGTACATTTTCTGGGCGTTCCGAAAACACGCACAACTGAAAATTGTCGATTTTTGATTTATGACGTTCTTGAAAGGAGTGAGCGATATGCGAAATTTTGGCAATGGAATGTTACGATCACCTACTTATTTTGTTTTCTCATTTTCGTAAACATATTTATGAAACTGTAAAACTTTTTAAAATACTTAATAGTATGATTGATAGTTCCGAGTTGAACAGGCAGATGATTTCATATATTCGGGTAGTATGTTTTCTAGGGATGGAAAGATTGATAAAGACATAGAAAGGAGAGTGAATGCTGGGAACAGAGTGAATGGTGCACTGAAATCAGTTTTCGCAAATAAAAATCTATCAGCGGAAGCTAAACTGGCAGTACACAATGGAGTTCTGGTTCCAACCCTTATGTGTGGAAGCGAAGCGTGGAGTTGGCAAAAGAAGGATGAAAGCGGACTGAATGCAGTCGAAATGCGATCCCTTATATAAATGTGTGGCAAAACGATGTTTGATAGATGTTCGAATGATGAAATAAGGAAAGAATGTAAGGCTGAGATAAGAATTATCGATAAAATTAAGAAAGGTGTGTTGAGATGGTTTGGACATGTGGAGCGTATGAGTGAAGAAAGAACGGTTAAACATATTTATGAGGCGAATGTAGTTGGAAAAAGAAGCAGAGGACGACCGAGGAAAACTTGGCTCAATCAGGTATGTCAATTACTTGAAAGCGGTCAGGAGTCGTAATAATCGTCGGGTATGTATGAGGAGATGCATGAATGTAGAAGAGGCAAAGAATGTTTGCAAAGACAGAGTGGTGTGGCGTTCGATTCTCTTTGCCTACCCCTGCGGGGAAGCGGCGTGATGGTTAGTTATTTTTTTTTTTTTTAGTTCCGAGTTACTATCACTCATCAATTTTAAAATTTCCTTCATTTTAATGACCTGAGGACGGAATGATTTTCCGAAACCGGCAGTCGCGAATAAGTGTTTATAAAAGTGGTATTACACAAAGTGAAGGATGAATGATAAGGAGAATGTTTTATTACCATACCACAAAGTCATCGATGCTTTTAATATACAAAATATATTTTCAATCTATCCAGGGGGGGGTGAGCGCCCATGCTTTCATGTAGAATAACAACGATATAAAAGTGGGAAGAATGTTTGCAAAGACAGAGTGGTGTGGCGTTCTAACCTCTCCGCCTACCCCTGCGGGGAAGCGGCGTGATGGTTAGCTAGTTAGTCAATTATAATGTCTACCAGTTTCCAAGCTAACCAACAATATAAAAGTGGGCAAAAGTGGGAAGAATGTTTGCAAAGACATAGTGGTGTAGCGTTCTATTCTCTCTGCCTACCCCTGCGGGGAAGCGGCGTGAAGGTTAGTTAGTTAGTTAATTATAATGTCTACCGGTTTCCAAGCTAACCGCTTCTTTATCAAGACTGTGATTAATACTAAAATTAATAGTTTAAAAGTGGGCACCTTTTTTTTTCGGTTCCGCGCCGTTATCCGCTGCGGGCTCCGCGCCGGCGGGCGCGGCGGGCGCGGCCGGCGGCTCCGGGGGCTCGGGGGGCTGCAGCCGCGCGCGCTCGGCCTCCTCGCGCCGCGCGCGCTCCACCTGCTCGCCCAGCTGGTCCACGAACTCGCGCAGCGAGGCCAGAGGCTTCTTCACGAAGAGCAGCGGCGCCAGGAAGGAGGGCGCCTCGATGAGGCTCTGCCCGCTCGTCATGGCCGCGAACATGCTGCCCGCGGGGAAGGGCGGGGGCTTGGCGGGCTTGGGCGGGGGCTTGGGCCGCGAGGAGGTCACGCTGACCCCGCGCAGGGCCATGGAGGTCAGCACGGCGCTGTCGATGACCCCGTTGGGCTTGCCCGCGGCCGCCTTGCTCATGAGGGACTGCGCCGCCACCACTTTGATCTGAGGCGTGATCGGACTCACGGGGACCTTTTTTAAAACAAATCAATTTATTCAATAATTAATATTGCAGTCGTGCAGGAGAAAGTGACCGACTACCAAAACGTGACCGACTATCTAACCGGTCAACTGCCAAGAGCGTCTTAAGACGCATAATTTTCTGAATGGAGCGCCGCTCATACAAAAATTACGTCATAAGACGCGCCATTTTAAATGGGCTTTTAGTAAAGAAAATCGATTATTTAAAATGTACAAATATATTGAACGCATAGTGACATCTATTGAGAATATCTTTGCATACTTAGAATTGAAACAGAATTTGTTTTTACCACTTTAAACGTAAATTAAAGAGAGCTTTGTCGTCGGAACAACTGATGGCGCTCAGGTTGTCCAATAATCCCCGAGTTGCCGTCACTGCCGAATCTGATGACAGTGATTTTAGTGTCGATTCTGATGATTTTTATATTTTAAAATCAAAGTGTGTGTGTGTGTGTGTATACTTTTAATATTAAACTAACAGAAACAATTATTTTCGACATATAATTTAGTTTTCATATTTTCTATGACAAATTTTGTGACAAGCCTGCACCATGAACAATTAATTTTATGATAATGGATATGATAATGGAGTGGACTGCACGACTGGCGCGCTAGTCATTTATTTGGCAAGTTTTATAAATAAACGTTAACCTTTAACCCGCGTTAACTTTGTTCCTGAGAGACGCCCGTGCGCTGCGGTATTTTGCCGTTTTTTTAAATGATTACTTTTATCATGTATTTAGTTAAGAAACAATTTATTTTCCTAAACAAAAACGTTCAATGGGATTCATTGTGCCTTTTAGGTACTCTATAATACACGTGTGTCACATTATTCTTGAAATATATCGTAATATAAACAAATTAGATCGTAACATAAATAAATCAAAGCACGCATCGTGTGTCACTCTTACCCACTGGCGATGCGTAGCGTCGAGAGTGAGACAGATATAGGGCATGATTATGGCGCGGACTAATTACCGACCGCAAGAAAAATCAGGGATCTGTTCTTTTATTTATCCTTGCGATGTTACAAATTATTAGTCAGATATTTCAACAGATGTCATAAGGCCGAGGATTGACGTATTATTTTATCCAAAGTTCCACACCATGAAAAAATCCCTCCAAGTTGAACTGTGGTTGGAAACTTGGAGCAATGTAAAAACACAAACGCTTATGTCAGCCGCGTAGGGGGCATGTTTTGTTAAAACACATACGGTTATGCGAGCCGCGTGGATCCGGTTACTACACTTTTAATAACAATATGTTTAGAAGGTTTTGTTTTTGTGGTAAAATTCGCGGCGTGCTGGGCATTGCCATACATGTACCTGCCGGCAGTCACTTTTGCTTGGCAACAAAATAAACATCAATGCAGTAAGTCATTTTTATCAAGTCAATATATTATACTTCCAAGTTTAAAATCCTTATTTTCAGGGCAATATTAAGCTAGTAAGATATCAAATAGTCAATGATCACGTTTTTGTAAAACAATGCACTTGGTCACTTTCTCCTGTATGACTACGATATATACCTTTTTTTTTTCTTTGAATATAATAAAATAAAACCCTTATCCGCACCCCGATGGTGCATAGGGCACTGCTTCATATAAACGCAGTGTTATCTCGATCGTTTACACAAGAAGGAAAGGTGATCAGCCCTCCGCTTCAGGTACCAGTCCAGGGTAGTATTGAATAAATATTATAGTGAAAAAATCACTTGTATTTATTTGACCCCCCCTGGGATTCGAACCCGGGACCTCCAGAACGGTAGCCGAGCGTGGTGACCATTACACTACGGAGGCGGACATTCTTTTAATATAGTAACATTTTTTTTACAATTTATATTTTTCTATATTTTTTTTACATTTTTAGGTAATATATCCAAAATTAAACATGGTTACTGGATTGAATTCTACTTTTATTTACATATATCGCCACTCCTTTCAACAACATCATATTTCAAAAACCTTGATTTTTCAGGAGAACGTTTTTAAAGTTTAAAAATATAATACAATGTATTAAAAATAAATATCAAGCCGCTTATTGAACTTTTTACTGTGCAACAGATCTTTTTGGGTAAAACCTGAAGGTTTTTTTTTCCATTTAAAAAATATTTAGTAATTTCAAAATAATAATTAAACAATACCTTTTCTTCAAAATGCAAAAACAACACTCTCTGCCCTGTAGTGGGTAAATATTAAGTTAAAAATATGCCGCTTTCGCTGGGATATAGTACATTTTCTGGGCATTCTGAAAACATGCACAACTGAAAATTGTCAATTTTTGATATACGGCGTTGTTGAGTGAGCGATATACGATAATATGTGACGCGTTTAGTCTTGTTAAGACATTATCACACACGTGTTCCATACCAGAGCTAAAATTACTAAATTTATCAAGATAAAACTGCGTTTATATGATGCAGTGCCCTATGCACCATCGGGTGCGGATGAGGGTAAAAATAAAAAAAAATTATAACATTATCACACACGTTTTCCATACCAGAGCTGAAATTACTTAATTTATCAAGATAACACTGCGTTTATATGATGCAGTGCCCTATGCACCATCGGGTGCGGATGAGGGTAAAAATAAAAAAAAATTATAACATTATCACACACGTTTTCCATACCAGAGCTGAAATTACAAAATTTATCAAGATAACAGTTTGTTTATTTGATGCAGTGCCCTATGCACCATCGGGTGCGGATGAGGGTAAAAAAATATATTATAACATACATGTTTTATTATAACATATTATAAATTATAACATATTTTGCATTTAAATGCAAAAGATTTTTTTTTTAAAAAGATATCAAATACCTTCTTCCTCTTGACGTCGCGCTCCGAGTCGGAGGAGTCCTCCTCCACTTCCTCGTCCTCCTTGGTGTCCAGGATGTAGCTCTTCCGCTTGGTGTTCCGCAGGCTCCGGCGCAGGCCGCCGCCGTCGGGGCTCTCTGCCTCCACGCCGTTCTCCCTGGCTTCCTTGCCCTTCCTCTCGCGCTCCTTCTTCGGGGTCTTTTCCTTCTTGGGCTGGCCCTTGACCTCCACGATCATGCAGTCGTCGTCGCTCTCCAGGTCGATCATGTTGGCTTCCTGGAACCGGACAAAAAATGAAAAAAAATACAACATTTTGAGTGTGTCCAAATACTTGTTCACAAATCTGGATTATCTCCAATTACAGGAGTTAATTTTTTTATTATTTTTTGACATCTCAACATAGATGCGTATATATATAACCCTTTTCCGCACCCAATGGTGCATAGGGCACTGCATCGAATTGACGCAGTGTAATCTTTAACATTACTCATTTGAAGGCGAGGTGATCACTCTTGCGCTTCAGGAACCAGTCCAGGGTAATATTAAATAAATATTACAGTGTAAAATCACTAATATTTATTTTCACCCCCCCCCCTGGGAATCGAACTCGGGACCTCCAGAGCCGTAGCCGAGCGTGCTGACCATTACACTACGGAGGCGGACAGATATATTTTTTGAAACATACTAAATATTTTTCAAATGGAGAAAAAACCTAACATAATATTTACCCGCTACAGGGCAGAAAGTGTTGTTTTTGCATTTTGAAGAAAGGGTATAGTTTAATTGTTTTCTTAAATAAACTAAATATTTTTGAAATGGAGAAAATACCTTCAGGTTTTACCTAAAAAGATCTGTTGCACAGTAAAAAGTTCAATAAGTGGCTTGATATTTATTTTTAATAAATTGTATTATATTTTTCAACTTTAAAAACGTTCTCCTGAAAATCAAGTTTTTTGATTTATGACGTTCTTGAAAGGAGTGAGCGATATAACCGGTGCAGGTTTTTAGCATCGTAAGGGAAGGGTTATATAGTGTTTACTTGATAATGTTTTTGGACATCTCATCAAAGATGAAGAAGAATATGGAAGTCTGGGCGTTTACGGGGCTAACGACCGTCTTAGGCTGGTTTAAGTGATCACTTTATACACGTGTAACATTCACCAATTCTACCCATTATTGACAACCACACTACTCAAATTCTCGGAAGTTCTTTATATATGAACCAATTTAGAAACCTTGTTCTTGAATCACTAGGACTTCACTAGAGACATCTATTGGTGAGATGTAAAGAAGCTTTTTACTAAGCAGAAACTCTCATATTAGTATGTGAGGTCCGAATCCTGGATTACAATCACATACATGAGAAACGCTAGAAATGCCAAAAAAAAAAAAATTTAAATATATATATATTTATATATATATATATACATATATATATATATACATACATATATATATATATATAAATATATATATATATATATATATATATATTATATATATATATATATATATATATATATATATATATATATATATATATATATATATATATATATATATATATATATATACACACAGAAAAAAATAATGAAAATGAATATAACACGGATGTATTAATTGTGGCATATTTTTTGTATACACATGTATTGTACACGCTTTTTATGACACTTATGCAGTATAAGCTTCTTTACATCTCACCAATAGATGTCTCTAGTAAAGTTCTAGTAATTCAAGAACAACGTTTAAAAATTGGTTCATGTATATAGAACTTCCAAGATATTTGAGTAGTGTGGTTGTCAATCAGAGGTAGAATAGGTGAATGTACCTACACGTGTGTAAAGTGATCACTTAAACCAGCCAATGCCGGTCGTCAGCCCCGTAAACGCCCAGGCTTCCATATTCTTCTTCATCTTTGATGAGATGTCAAAAAATAATATGAAAATAACTCCTGTAATTGGAGATAATCCAGATCTGTGAACAAGTATTTGGACACACTCATTGGGATATAGTACATTTTCTGGGCATTCCGAAAACACGCACTACTGAAAATTGTCGAATTTTGATTTATGACGTCCTTGATGTATTTTGTCCGCCTCCGTAGTGTAATGGTCAGCACGCTCGGCTACCGTACCGGAGGTCCCGGGTTCGATTCCCAGGGAGGGTCGAATAAATATAAGTGATTTTTTCACTGTAATATTTATTCAATATCACCCTGGACTGGTACCTGAAGCGGAGGGCTGATCACCTTTCCTTCATGTATAAACGATCAAGATAACACTGATTTTATATGATGCAGTGCCCTATGCACCATTGGGGTTGCGGATAAGGGTTTGAATGAAAAAATGAAAAAATTATGTATTTTCTACACCATATGAAAATGTGGTTTAAAAATGTGAATCTTCCTAAATGTTGCTTGTATTGAAAATAGTCCAAGTTGAAAGGTAACAATTTTTTTAATATTACCAGAGCTAATATTACAACCCCCCCCCCCCCGGGATTCGAACCCGGGACCTCCAGCCGAACGGTAGCAGAGAGTGCTGACCATTGCACTGCGGAGGCGGATAACATAAACACTGCGTTTATGTGATTCAGTGCCCTATGCATCATCGGGTGCGGACAAGGGTTTGAGAATGCACTAATACTGACTGCGACCTGCAACTAAATGTACTTTGCGTCGGGCTGTGGCCCCCCGGTAAGTGTCGCGGACTCTCGAGGCAGAGTTTCTAGGTTCGAACCCACTCTACTAATGTGTTTATTTCAAATTATACGCACATTGCTACCGTTGGCAGCCGCAGTCATCTTTTCATCCTCAGAATCGCTGTTGATGGCCACGGGACTGTTGGCACCCCCTAGAATGTGGACGGGACTGCTTCCCAGAATCTGCGCGGGACTTACGGGCCGGCCTACGATCTCCATGGAGCTAACGACGTGGCTTTTGGGGCTCCGCGGAGGGCTGGGAGACCGGCTCTTGGCTTGGCTGGACGGCGGGGAGTGGGCAGGGCTGGCGGACCGATCATTCCTGACTTCGTGGCTGTCGGATTGATCATTCCTGACTTCCGGGCTGGCTGATCGATCATTCCTTTCCTCAAGACTTGCGGATTGGTTATTCCTATCTTCCGGGCTGGCAGATTGATTATTACTATCCTCCAAGCTGGCTGATTGATCGTTCCTGTCTCCCGGACTAGCTAATTGATCATTCCTGTCTCCCGGGCTGGCTGATTGATCATTCCTGTCTTCCGGGCTGTTGGATCGATCATTCCTTCCCTCCGGGCTTCCGTTGACGGCCGCGTGATTGGCCGGGCTGGAGTTGTGGTCTTCCGTGGTGGCGAGCGGGTCCATGTCTCTGTCGTTGTGCTCCGCGTCGAAGCAGTCGCTGAACCAGTTCATCTCCTCCACGCGGGCCTCGGCCGGCTTGAAGCGACGGCCTTCCGAGTCGTTGTCGCTGGGCTCCGAGTCCCTGTCGGAGAAGTGAGCCGGCTCCGCGTCCTCACTCGAAGCGCCGTTCATGTTAGCCGAGTAGTTTTCTTATGCCTCGAAGTAACGGGAGTCGCTGATGACTTCAAAAATCCCTTACATCTGAAAAAAAATCAAAATAAACAAATTATTTACTATAATTAAAATGTAACTTTGTTTTAAAATCACTATAAATATTTTTAATTATAACTTAATGCGATCTCTCAGAAGAATGTGCGACAAAACGATGTATGATAGATGTGCGAATAGTGAAATAAGGAAGGAATGCAAAGCCGAGACAAGCATTATGGATAAAATTAAGAATGGTGCGTTGAGATGGTTTGGACATGTGGAACGAATGAGTGAGGAAAGAACGGTAAAACAAATTTATGAGGCGAATTTAATTGGAAAAGGGAGCAGAGGAAGACCGAAAAAATCTTGGCACGATCAAGTATGCCAAATACTTGAAAGTGGTCAGGTAAGGAGTCGAAACAATCGGCGGGTATGTATGAGGAGATGCATGAACGTGGAAGAGGCGAAGAATGTTTGCAAGAGAAATGTTGACAGAGTGGTGTGGCGTTCTATTCTCTCTGCCTACCCCTGCGAGGAAGCGGCGTGATGGTTAGTTTTACATAGTCAATTATAATGTCTACCTGTTTCTAAGCTAACCGCTTCTTTATCAAGACTAGTAATCAAGAGTAATAGGTATTATATTACAAGGCGGCGTGGAAGGTAAACGCAGCGCAGGAAGAAGGCGTATATCCTGGCTCCGCTGCAGCACTGGGGCGCTGCTCAGAGCGGCTGCAGACTGACACGATGATTGCCAACCTTCAGCGTGGAGTACTCGGGCCGTTGTATGAGGGGAGAGAAATAGCGAGTAATAGGTATTATATTACAAGGCGGCGTGGAAGGTAAACGCGGCGTAGGAAGAAGGCGTATATCCTGGCTCCGCTGCAGCACTGGGGCGCTGCTCAGAGCGGCTGCAGACTGACACGATGATTGCCAACCTTCAGCGTGGAGTACTCGGGCCGTTGTATGAGGGGAGAGAAATAGCGAGTAATAGGTATTATATTACAAGGCGGCGTGGAAGGTAAACGCGGCGTAGGAAGAAGGCGTATATCCTGGCTCCGCTGCAGCACTGGGGCGCTGCTCAGAGCGGCTGCAGACTGACACGATGATTGCCAACCTTCAGCGTGGAGTACTCGGGCCGTTGTATGAGGGGAGAGAAATAGCGAGTAATAGGTATTATATTACAAGGCGGCGTGGAAGGTAAACGCAGCGTAGGAAGAAGGCGTATATCCTGGCTCCGCTGCAGCACTGGGGCGCTGCTCAGAGCGGCTGCAGACTGACACGATGATTGCCAACCTTCAGCGTGGAGTACTCGGGCCGTTGTATGAGGGGAGAGAAATAGCGAGTAATAGGTATTATATTACAAGGCGGCGTGGAAGGTAAACGCAGCGTAGGAAGAAGGCGTATATCCTGGCTCCGCTGCAGCACTGGGGCGCTGCTCAGAGCGGCTGCAGACTGACACGATGATTGCCAACCTTCAGCGTGGAGTACTCGGGCCGTTGTATGAGGGGAGAGAAATAGCGAGTAATAGGTATTATATTACAAGGCGGCGTGGAAGGTAAACGCAGCGTAGGAAGAAGGCGTATATCCTGGCTCCGCTGCAGCACTGGGGCGCTGCTCAGAGCGGCTGCAGACTGACACGATGATTGCCAACCTTCAGCGTGGAGTACTCGGGCCGTTGTATGAGGGGAGAGAAATAGCGAGTAATAGGTATTATATTACAAGGCGGCGTGGAAGGTAAACGCAGCGTAGGAAGAAGGCGTATATCCTGGCTCCGCTGCAGCACTGGGGCGCTGCTCAGAGCGGCTGCAGACTGACACGATGATTGCCAACCTTCAGCGTGGAGTACTCGGGCCGTTGTATGAGGGGAGAGAAATAGCGAGTAATAGGTATTATATTACAAGGCGGCGTGGAAGGTAAACGCAGCGTAGGAAGAAGGCGTATATCCTGGCTCCGCTGCAGCACTGGGGCGCTGCTCAGAGCGGCTGCAGACTGGCACGATGATTGCCAACCTTCAGCGTGGAGTACTCGGGCCGTTGTATGAGGGGAGAGAAATAGCGAGTAATAGGTATTATATCACAAGGCGGCGTGGAAGGTAAACGCAGCATAGTGATGATTTTGACCCTCAGGGAATTGAACCTGGGTCATCCAGCACGGTAGCTAACCACCGCACTACGAAAACGAGACATGATAATGTGTTATGGTAGACTATCCTCTGTATTTTTAGATTTTCTTAACAGGGGCGCATAGGCTACTGGACAGTAATGCGGTACAATCTCATCAGCACATTACATGGGGGCAAAATGGTCCATTTTACGCTTCAGTCGCCAGCCTAGGGTGTATTGATGATCGCAACGGCGCTCGAACCCTGGAAATTCCGTGCCCATTGCAAACACGCTAACCACTTCACTATATAAACGACCAAAAAAAAAACAATTTTAGGTTATATTTTGACCGACTATACTAGCGCAGTGGATAGCGCGTTCGACTGTCGCTAATAATGTCGGGTCAACACAAAAATAGGGTATTTTAAGATCGACATGTTACTCCCGGCTCGCGCATGAAGCGCAAGCCTGATCGGCTCGAATTCACACTACCGAGGAAAAGCATAGCGACGAATTGATCGATTTCAGTGCCTTGAGCATCATTCCAATCGAAAATATGATAAGTATAACAAAATAACATCAGGTTGAAAAATTGCAAGCGAGAATACAAAACTATGCCACACAGTTTACTAACGTTTTTCGAAGGTTTCCGAGAGAAAATTCAAGGGATCCTGTAAATATAATGGTCCACGAAGGTGTTCACTTGTTTTTCATGTAAAGTTTTACAGGAGGTCGGCGAGAATTGGCGTCGAAAAAATACTAAACAATCCGGAATTGGCAAATGTCACTAGAGTTTCGGGTCTCACATTTGTGGTGATACGAGTCCGATCGGCGCGCGGTTTGCTCGAAACGCGGCGGGAAATGGCGGAGAACGTTTTAAGTGTTCAAATAACTCACCAGCACGCGAAATAATACGACATATTGGATGTTAAAAGAGTCCTCGGGACGTTTGGCGCGCTCGTCTGTCAAACCCGTACGCGACACAGGCCGCAGAGAGCGGTGAAAGAAAGACTGGTCGCTCGGTTTGTTTTGTCTATGAATTGTCTTTGAAATAGACTCGCGGAATCTATGGACAAAATGCCGCCTACTTTCAAATTATACTTGTGTAATGTAAGGTCCTCACAAGTATAATTAGCGGGGGGGGCAGAATATGTTAATGACTTCAGCATCGATGACCTCCTCGTTATTGTAAAGAAAAGATTTTTTCACTCATGGCAGGAATATTGGGATACCTCTGCCCAAATAAAGGGTAAAAATCTATATATTTTTTTATTTTATTTTATTTATTTGGGATTTTTACAACCACTACAAAACAATAAACAACAATAATTAACAAATTTACAGCCAATTAAAAAATCCACTGATAATACTATTCTTATGAAAGTTTTGTTGGTTGGGGTGAGTGTGTGTGTGTGTGTATAGTACTCATTCTATGTCCATATATTATGTATCTCCTTTAGTAACGGAGAAACCCTGGTTCTCCCGGATAACTCTAAACAAGTTGGAGACAACATATATATGCAGAATGCGATTAAGCCACTGCTGTTGCAGTGATCACTTGTTTAGAATACATGTCCGGGATACTGCCATGTGTGAATGTCGTCTTGAAGAGGAGGGTCTAGATCACATGTTCTTTGGGTGCCCGTTGAATGACGGCTACCCGAGCTTCCTTTCAGACCTCTCCAGCATAAACGTTTCACTTCCCACCAACATTTTAACCTTATTAACCTTGTATATTAACAATCTTGTATATTAAATAATTTGTAAATATCTTAAAATAAATTGTTTAAATTTGTAAAGGTGTGTGATAACTCACTAAACAAACTAACGTTACTAATAAAACTAACCCCTCTAACAGGAATACTAACACTTGAAAGTCAAATGTAAAAAGTTTAAATAAAAAATAACTCGACACTGGCTACAACACCCAAGATGGGTGAAAAGCATTAAAAAGAAGAAGAAGTCCTCACAAAAAAATATTTATATATATTTTTATATTTACATAAATTGTATACATTTATTGAAAGAACAATTACAATCATTTACAACATTTTCAAAATGTTGTTAATAAATTATCTGGTCAAATTATAAGCTGAAATAATAAAAATGAAAATGGTATTTTCTGGCGTTTCTCATGTCGCTCACTCCTTTCAAGAACGTCATTAATCAAAAATCGTGAATTTTGAGTTGGGCATGTTTTCGGAATGCCCAGAAAATGAGATATATCCCAGCAAAAGAGGCATATTTTAAACTTAATATTTACCCGCCACAGGGCAGAAAGTGTTGTTTTTAATATTTTTCAAATGGAGAAAACACCTTCAGGTCTTACCTAAAAAGATCTGTTGCACAGTAAAAAGTTCGATGAGTGGCTTGATATTTATTTTTAATACATTGTGTATTATTTTTAAACTTTAAAAACGTTCTCCTGAAAAATCAAGTTTTTTTATTTATGACGTTCTTGAAAGGAGTGAGCGATGTGTGTGATTATAATCCAGGATTCGGACCTCACATACTAATAAAAAGAGTTTCTGCTCAGTAAAAAGCTTCTTTTCATCTCACCAATAGATATCTCTTGTGAAGTTCTAGTGATTTAAGAATAATGTTTCAAAATTGGTTCATTTATTTAGAACTTTCAAGAATTTGAGTAGTGTGGTTGTCAATAATTAAAGCATCGATATTGTTTTAATTATTGACATCGGACTAATTGGGGAAAGAGGTCCGTTGAAGCCGAAGTCCATTATAAATACAAATAATGATTTTATATAATTTATAAAGCATCATTTTCATGAAATACTACCTCAAAGGCGTCTTATTTGAATTACGATATGATATAAAGTAATAATGATAGACAAAAAACATTAAAAAGAAACTGAATAAAAATAGGTTTTAAATAAAAACAAAAAAATTGTGACGAATGAGAGCGGGAGAACAGAACGAGGACGTTTTCATTTTTTTACATTAGACCGGATTTTTTGTCCGTTATATTCAGGATTTACAGTAACATATTACAGATTCCTACATTATCGACAATACATCTTCGTTATTCTGGAAAGTTCGCTAGATGACGTCACGACAGCAATATGTAAATTAGATTTATATTATCCACTGACACTTGGTGATGGAATTGCATTTTAATATGTTATTAGATTAAAACCAATATTTTTAGCTTTTCCACTTTATTTAAAATAAAGTGGAAAAGCTAAAAATATTGGTTTTGATCTAATAATATATTAATATGATTTTTTTTTTGTTTGATGATTTCGATTTTGATGATTTCGTGTATTTGGGTAGTATGTTTTCAAGGGATGGAAAGATTGATAAAGACTTAGAAAGGAGAGTATGTGCTGGAAACAAAGTTAATGGAGCACTGAAATCAGATACAACAAATAAAAAACTTACAGCGGAAGCTAAACTGGCAGTGCACAACGGAGTCCTGGTTCCAACTCTAATGTATGGAAGTGAAAGTGAAGGATGAAAGTAGACTGAATGCAGTCGAAATGCGATCTCTCAGAAGAATGTGCGACAAAACGATGTATGATAGATGTGCGAATAGTGAAATAAGGAAGGAATGCAAAGCTGAGATAAGCATTATCAATAAAATTAAGAAAGGTGTGTTGAGATGGTTTGGACATGTAGAACGAATGAGTGAGGAAAGAACGGTAAAACAAATTTATGAGGCGAATGTTAGCGGGAAAAGAAGCAGAGGAAGACCGAGAAAAACATGGCACGATCAGGTATGCCAAATACTTGAAAGTGGTCAGGTTAGGAGTCGTAACAATCGGCGGGTATGTATGAGGAGATGCATAAACGTGGAAGAGGCGAAGAATGTTTGCAAGGACAGAGTGGTGTAGCGCTCCATTCTCTCTGCCTACCCCTGCGAGGAAGCGGCGTGATGGTTAGTTAGTTAGTTAGTTAGTTTTGTTTTTTTTTTAGGTCGGTTTTTAAACTGGCATCATTGTTTCTACAGACGTGTCGGGTTGTGGTCCCGTGGTTAGTGTCGCGGACTCTTGAGTCAGAGTTTATCGGTTCGAACCCACTCTACCACAATTTGATACCTATTTCTAATAACGAGCCGCTTAGGCTCACAGAAATAGTATGAAATGGAAATATTTTTTGTAAATAATAAAATAAAAAACAAATATTTCAAATTTTCTTTTATAAAAAGACTCAATTTCACAGTTGACAGTGGATTTGTAGTGAGTCCGCTTTTTCATTTCACCATGCATACACTGAATGACTATTATGTGCGTCGTAGGCTCGGTGAATGGGCCGAAAACAATATTCAGCTTGATCCTCTTTTTCAACGCTAAATTTTGTTCACCGATGAGGCACATTTTTGGTTAAATGGCTATGTCAATAAGCGGAATTGTCGAATTTGGAGTGGAGAAAACCCGGAAGCCTTTGTCGAGACGCCCTTAAATCCGTTAAAAGTCACTGTTTGCTGTGCTTTGTGGGCAGGCGAAATCATAGGCCCGGGTTTTTGTTTATAGGCGATGCCGGCCAGAATGCTACGGCCAATGGAGAGCGCTACAGAACCATGATTACTGACTTCTTCGTGCCTCAGTTCAATGGCATTGATGTGACAGATCTAATTTTTTTTTAAATACACACTGGGGAACTTCTAGAAAATTTGGTGATGGACTTACAGCCTTGTATTATTTAGATTGGCAGTGACAGGTATATTGAAAGCTTTTAAATGTAAATTCATAGTAAAATCGGGATACAATTTTATGTTGTTTCACATTTTCAATAAATTTCGCAACTTAGTTAAAAAAAAATTGCTTAGCAAGATCAGATCTGTCAGGAAGCCTAGATGCTTCTGTATCAGATCTGGGCATGCAGTGGGACAGCTTTCAATATATGTGACAGATCTGTGGTTTCAACAAGATGGCGCAACATGCCACACGGCGGGTGCAACCATAAATTAATTACAGGAAATATGAATTTATATACCTCTAAAAAACACCTGTAAAAGAATCAAGAACTAATTATTTTGTAGTAATTTTTTTAAGAGATCTATTTATTTATAGAATAAAAACTAACTGACTAACCATCACGCCGCTTCCCGCAGAGGTAAGCAGAGAGAACAGAACGCCACACCACTCTGTCTTTTTAAACATTCCCCTCTTCCACGTTCATGCATCTCCTCATACATACCCGCCGATTATTTGGACTCCTTACCTGAACGCTTTAGAGTATTTGGCATATCTGATCGTGCCAAATTTTTCTCGGTCTTCCTCTGCTCCTTTTTCCAACTACATTCGCCTCATAAATTTGTTTTACCGATCTTTCCTCACTCATTCGCTCCACATGTCCAAACCATCTCAACACACCTTTCTTAATTTTTTCAATAATGCTTGTCTCGGCTTTGCATTCCTTTCTTATTTCACTATTCGAACATCTATCATACATCTTTTTGTCGCACATTCTTCCGAGAGATCGCATTAAGTTGAAATAAAATATTTATTCTCATTCATTTTCAAACCCTTATCCGCACCCCAATGGTGCATAGGGCACTGCATCATACAAACGCAGTGTTATCTTGATCGTTAAAACATAAAGGAAAGGTGATCAGCCCTCCGCTTCAGGTACCAGTCCAGGGTGATATTGAATAAATATTAGAGTGAAAAAATCACTTTTATTTATTTGCCCCCCCTTGCCTTGTCAGTAGCCGAGCGTACTGACCATACACTACGGAGGCGGACGAGATTTTAAAACAATTACATTTTAATTATAATAAATAAAATGTTTATTTAGAACTATTTTTTCAGGTGTAAGGGATTTTCAATGACATCAGCGACTCCGTCACTTCAAGGTAAAAGAAAATCGCCTCATAAATTTGTTTTATCATATTCTTCTTCATCTTTGTTGAGATGTAAAAAAATATATGAAATCAATTTTAGATTGTGAAATCGCCTCTGTTTATTTTGACCCCCCTGGGAATCGACTCCGAGACAGCCGGACACGCTAACCGCTGAGCTGCGGAGGCGGAGTGTAAACATTATACAGCTTCTGAAAATTATTGTCATATTTAAGTAGAATGGAGCCTAAGCATACAGTCTGAAGAGTTTGTAATACGAAACCAAGTGCCCGCTGCGGTTGGTGGTCTCTCGCATAACTCAATAGGGCATTTAACTACCAACACGCCGCTTCCCGCAGCGGTAGGCAGAGAGAATAGAACCCTGTATTCAACTCTGTATTTGCTAACATTCTTCGCCTCATTCGCATTCATGCATCCTTATGATTATGATCACTCCTGACCTGGCAACTATCAAGCACACACACACACAAATATATATATATATATATATATATATATATATATATATATATATATATATATATATATATATATATATATATATATATATATATATATATATATATATATATATATATATATATATATATATATATATATATTTATATATATATATATATATATATATATATATATATATATATATATATATATATATATATAAAAATATATAAAAATATATATATATATATATATATATATATATATATAAAAAAAAAAAAAATATATATATATATATATATATATATATATATATATGTAAGGATGTTTTTTAGAGCTATCCAAAACAAAATTTCCTGGAATACGCAATAAATTGATGGTGGCACGTTGCGCCATCTTGTTGAACCACAGCTCTGTCACATAAATGCCATTTAACCTCAGTCATACGACACAATATGACAGGTTATTAGCTCAGCCTATGTCCGCCTCCGTAGTGTAATGGTCAGCGCGCTCGGCTACCGTTCTGGAGGTCCCGGGTTCGATTCCCAGGGGGGGTCAAATAAATTTAAGTGATTTTTTCACTGTTATATTTGTTCAATATCACCCTGGACTGGTACCGGAAGCGGAGGGCTGATCACCTTTCCTTCACTTGTTAACGATCAACATAACACTGCGTTTATATGATGCAGTGCCCTATGCACCATTGGGGTGCGGATAAGGGTTTTGAATATATATACACATATACATATATAAATATATATATATATATATATATATATATATATATATATATATATATATATATATATATATATATATATATATATATATATATATGTGTGTGTGTGTGTGTGTGTGTGTGTGTGTGTGTGTGTGTACTCTGTTTTCGCACTAAATTCAGTACATATTTCTAAATGTTATATTGTCTTTGTGTCAATATCAGAAGATATAAAATCGGTTGGCAAATTTATGACTTCATATAAAGTCGTGCAGATGATGTGTTTATCACCCCGAGGCGTCGTTAAGTGGGGCGGATTCCCAGTCGGACGATGGCCACAACGTTAACCGAATAGTCGATAATTATTGCCGACAAATTACGTTTATTCTTACATTTTATACGTCTCAACATAGATGAAGAAGAATATGGACGACAATGTACCCAACATTTTGAGTGTGTCCAAATACTTGGATAATCTCCAATCACAGGAGTTATTTTCATATTATTTTTTCACATCTCATCAAAGATGAAGAAGAATATGGAAGTCTGGGCATTTACGGG